>NC_089583.1:98651952-98922243 GCF_019320115.1 Miscanthus floridulus | reverse complement strand
TGCTAGAAACTCTTGATCATGACAAAGAGGTGATCCTTGAGAATGAGAAGCTAAAAGAAGAAATCAAGAAACTCGAGGAGGAGAAGAACAATGATATTCTCAAGGAAGAGAATAAGAAGCTCAAGATGGAGAAAGAGCATCTCAAGGTGGGATTGAGCAAGTTTGCTAGAGGCAAGCATCTCCAAAGTGAGCTACTCATGAATACCGTCATGAAGATGGATAGAAGTGGCATTGGATATATGGCAAGTGTAGAGAAGAAGAAGGCTCAAGCTCAACATCAACAATCAAAGCCAAAGCCAAAGCCAAAGAGATGTTTTGAGTGTGGACAAGAAGGCCACTTTGCTCATGAGTGTCAAACTCCACCACCACAACCCTTGCCCAAGCATGCTAGACCCTTTGCCTTCAATGCTCACTACATGCTTAGAAAAGATTCGAGTGGAAAGATGAAAGTCATGTTCTTAGGTCCCCCCAACAAGAGTAGGCCTAAGAAAATTTGGGTGGCTAAGTCACTTGTTGAGAAGGTGAAGGGCCCTCAACAAGCTTGGATCCCTAAAGCTTGAATCTCTTGTGTGTAGGTGAACTACAAGACCGGTGGAAGTCATTGGGTTATTGATAGTGGTTGCACTCAACATATGACCGGTGATCCTCGTATGTTCACCTCACTAGATGAAAAGGTAGATGGACAAGAAAAAATAACATTTGGAGATAATTCAAAGGGCAAGGTTAAAGGATTAGGCAAAGTGGCAATATCAAATGATCATTCCATTTCCAATGTACTCTATGTTGCTTCATTGAGCTTCAACTTGCTATCCGTTGGGCAATTGTGTGATCTTGGATTTCAATGCTTATTCACCGAAAAGGAGGTTGTTGTATCCAAAGTAGATGACAATCAAGTGATATTCAATGGATTTAGATACAACAACTTATATCTAGTTGACTTCACCTCCGAAGATGCAAACTTGAAAACTTGCCTATTCACCAAAACAACACTTGGGTGGCTATGGCATAGAAGACTTGCTCATGTTGGGATGAGCTCACTCAAGAAGCTTATGAAGAATGATTTGGTAAGAGGATTGAAGGATGTGAAGTTTGAGAAGGACAAGCTTTGTAGTGCATGTCAAGCCGGCAAGCAAGTTGCAAACACTCATCCAACCAAAGCTTTCATGTCAACCACAAGAGTGCTAGAACTCCTACACATGGATTTATTTGGACCAACAACATACAAGAGTTTGGGAGGAAATCTCTATTGTCTTGTGATTGTGGATGACTATTCAAGATATACATGGGTGTTCTTCCTTCATGACAAATCCGAAGTTGCATCTTGTTTCAAGAAGTTTGCCAAGAGAGCTCAAAATGAATTTGAAGTGAAGCTAAAGAAGATAAGAAGTGACAATGGCAAAGAGTTTGACAACACAAATATAGAAGCTTATTGTGATGAAGTTGGAATCAAACATGAAGTCTCCGCAACCTATACTCCTCAACAAAATGGTGTAGTTGAGAGGAAGAACCGGACTTTGATTACTCTTGCAAGGACAATGCTAGATGAGTACAACACCCCCGAAGCTCTATGGGCGGAAGCAATCAACACCGCATGTTATGCATCCAACCGCCTATTTCTTCAAAAGTTCCTTGTCAAGACACCATATGAGTTGCTCAATGGGAAGAAGCCGGACGTCTCCTTCTTTAGGGTGTTTGGTTGCAAGTGCTACATCTACAAGAAGCGGCAACACCTAGGGAAGTTTCAAAGGCATTGTGATATAGGTTTTCTTGTTGGTTACTCATTGAAGTCCAAAGCATATAGAGTATTTAATCATGCCACCGGCTTGGTTGAAGAAACATATGATGTGGAATTTGATGAATCTAACGGCTCCCAAGGAGCACATGAGAATCTTGATGATGTAGGTGATGAACCATTGAGGGAGGCTATGAAGAACATTCCGGTGGGAGACATCAAGCCAAAAGATGATGAAGATGATGTACAAGTCATTAACCAACCTTCTTCATCAAATGTACCACAAGATGGTGAAAAAGTTGGGAGAGTAGAAAATGAAGATACTCATATCTCCCATGAGCAAATGGTGGTACAAGCACAAGATGTTGATGCTCCACAACCTCCTCCTCAAGTGGTCAATAGAAGAAATACACCTCTCCTACAAGATCATCCACAAGATCTCATCATAGGGAGTCCAACAAAGGGGGTGATGACTCGATCTCAAAAACTTACTTCATTTATTGCTCATCACTCTTTTGTCTCTTGCTATGAGCCTACCAAGGTAGAAGATGCTCTTAAAGATCCGGATTGGATAAATGCCATGCATGAAGAGTTGAACAACTTCACTCGCAATGAAGTTTGGAATCTTGAAGAGCGACCAAAAGATGCAAGAGTCATTGGAACGAAGTGGGTGTTCCGCAACAAGCAAGATGATCAAGGTGTTGTTGTGAGGAACAAGGCAAGACTAGTGGCAAAGGGGTTCTCTCAAGTTGAAGGTTTAGATTTTGGAGAAACCTTTGCACCGGTTGCAAGATTAGAAGCCATCCGTATCCTTCTTGCATATGCATCACATCATGAAATGAAACTATATCAAATGGATGTGAAAAGTGCATTCTTAAATGGCTTTATTAATGAACTAGTCTATGTTGATCAACCTCCCGGGTTTGAAGACCCTAGATATCCTAATCATGTTTATAGGTTGTCCAAGGCACTATATGGGCTTAAGCAAGCCCCAAGAGCTTGGTATGAGCGCCTTCGGGACTTCCTCATTGAGAAGGGTTTCACCATTGGGAAGGTCGACACCACACTATTCACCAAGAAGCTTGATGGGCATATCTTCATTTGTCAAGTATATGTTGATGATATCATCTTTGGATCATCAAATGAAGACTCATGCAAAGAATTTGGTGAATTGATGTCTAAGGAGTTCGAGATGTCAATGATTGGTGAGCTTACATTCTTTCTTGGTTTTCAAGTCAAGCAAATGAAAGAAGGCATCTTCATCTCTCAAGAAAAATACACAAAAGATCTTCTCAAGAGATTCAAGATGGATGAATGTAAGCCAATCAAGACCCCAATGCCTACCAATGGACATCTCGACCTAGATGAGGGAGGTAACTCGGTTGATCAAACTCTCTACCGTTCTATGATTGGTAGCTTGTTATATTTAACCGCATCTAGGCCCGACATCATGTTTAGTGTGTGTATGTGTGCTAGATTTCAAGCTAGTCCTAAGGAAACACATTTAATTGCCGTAAAAAGAATCCTTAGGTATCTTAAGCACACACCAAGCATTGGCCTTTGGTATCCCAAAGGGGCTTTATTTGAATTAATTGGCTATTCCGATTCGGATTACGCCGGATGCAAAGTTGATAGAAAGAGCACATCCGGAGGGTGCCATTTGCTTGGTAGATCACTTGTGTCTTGGTCCTCCAAGAAACAAAATAGTGTGGCTTTGTCCACCGCCGAAGCGGAATACATTGCCGCGGGTGCTTGTTGTGCACAAATATTATACATGAAACAAACTTTACTAGACTATGGAGTAGTTCTAGAGAAAGTACCTCTTTTGTGCGACAATGAAAGTGCGGTAAAACTTGCAAATAATCCGGTTCAACACTCTCGCACCAAGCATATAGATATCCGCCATCACTTTCTAAGAGATCATGTAGCCAAAAATGATATATCACTAGAAGGTGTAAGATCCGAAGATCAATTAGCGGATATCTTCACTAAACCGCTAGATGAAGCTACATTTTGTAGATTGCGGAACGAGCTCAATGTACTTGATTTTAGTAACTTCACAAAAAATTGAGCTTGTGTTGTCCCTTGCATTCATTGTAAAATACAACATGTTTAATTTGTGGCAATGAATATAGGGCTTGTCTAACATGGTTAAGATAACCGCCGAAAAGCGTGTGAAGAAGCTTAACCTTGGATCAAACTTGACAAGCAACTAGATTTACTTACAAGCATTACATATGCATGAATGTTGTTTTGTCGTTTTGTTCCATTTGCCCTCCTGTTGCCTACTTTCCTAAAAAGAATTATAGCCTAAGGCAAAATATTTTGAAAAATATGAGGGTTTGAGAGAGGTCACTCACATCAGTCCCAATTAGTGTTTATTTGGATCTTATTCAAGTTGGGACTTGATTGGGAACAGGTAGCGCGCAGGTATGTTGAAGAATTGCTGAAAAAGGTGCACCGGACGCTGCACCGGACGCTACTGTCCAGCGTCCGGTCAGTTCACAGGAGGTGAACTGCTGTTGAAGGAGTGACCGGACGCTGCGTCTGTGCGTCCGGTCAGAAAGGGCTCAGCGTCCGGTCGATCGGAGGATGACAAAGTTGTACTGACCGGACCCTGCCTGCGTCCGGTCAAGGACCACCGGACGCGTCCGGTCGCGATTCCAGAGGATTTGGACCTCTCTGGAATCGACCGGACGCTGGGTGGTAGCGTCCGGTCGCTACCACCGGAGCGTCCGGTCAGTGGATCTCGCGCGTCTTAAGGACTCTTTTCCCGTTTCCTTCTCTGTCACGCGTTGGGGGTTATAAATCCGGATCTCCTTTTTCTCCTCTGACCCAACCAGCGCCGCCACCTCCTCGCGCCCTACCTCGCGCACGCGCCGCCGCTGCCTCGCCAAGTCGCCGCCGTACCTCGCGCCCGCGCAGCCGTGCCCTAGCCCGAGCCACCATCGCAGCCTCGCCGCGCCACGCCTGCCCAGCCGCGCGCCACCACGCCGTGCCCTAGCCACGCGCCGCCGCAGCCCAGCCGCGCGCTACCGAGCCCCGCGCCAGCTCATCTCGGAGCACCACCCGCGCCACCTCGCCTGCTCAGCTCCTCGCCGGTTTCCTCTCGACCAACCTCGCCGGTCACCTCGCTGCCCAATCGTTGCCCAGGGCTATCCTCCCAGTTGATTGGTATGGCAATCTTTGTGTTTCAATCTTGATCTCAAATTGTGATCTCGATCAATTCTAAATACATTGATTCCCCATTGCATTCAGGGCGTTTGACCTAACCCTAGCCGGTTCTGAGATCCCCCGCGTGACAACTTACCTCTTCTCGGTTCGCGTTTCGTCAGGTAGAAAGCCATACGATTCAATTTCGCATCTACATTGCTTTCTCTATTAGGATTTCGCATCTATTAGATATATTGTATTTATTTGTATATCCATCTATTCCATCGTGCAGCGAGTCGGTTCCGTTGTGTTTCGTCTGGCAGTTGGCAGCAAACTCGGAGCCAAGCTCGCGAGTAAGGATCGAGGCCAAGCCTCGAAAGCAGCAGTATTGACAGTTGATCTTCATCAGCGACAGTTCACCATCTTGTCAGCTCAGATGGCTCGCACCAAGAATGTTGGTGGTGGCCCAGGCGATGATGATCGGAGGCCCCCGCCTCGTCAGCCAGCCGGATCCAAGGGCAAGTCAACCAAGCAAGTAACATCCAAGAAGCGCAAGTACCCCGACGTCGAGACAGCGAGAGCAGCAGCTGTTGCAGAGGCCGCAGAGCGTGCAGAGAGAGGTGGTACCCGCAGCGGAGTTGTTATTGCAGATCAGCCAGTTTCACCCGCACTCAGAGCTGCGATTGAGGAGGCTGAGCGTCGTCATGGTAGTCCAGCTGGGACTGCCACGTTGGCAGGACGACGGGTTGCCATTGAGGAGGGTCCGTCAGCACAGCAGCAGCCTCCACCAGCAGAGCCTCAGCCAGCCCAGGAGACTCAGGAGAGTCAGGAGACCGAGCCGGCACCTCAGCTACGCCGCTCGAGTCGTACCAGTGCTACAGTTCCACCGAGGCCAGTTACACGGCGCAGGGGTTCACGTCCCCCGCCCAGACCAGAGGGTCCGCCTCCAGTGGTACACCTCGACTTGAGGGCCGCTACAGCCAGGCAGGTTCAGCAGCTGCGTTTTGTTGAGTTCGAGATCTGGTTTCCTCCGAGGAGGGATGAGAGAGCAGCTGAGGGGTTCTACACGCCACTGCATGAGGATTTCTACAATGCATATCTTAACAGTGGGGCAGTGTTCAGATCACAGAGGGTCTGTCAGATAGAGTCCATTGTGGCAGCAGCCGGAGAGGGCATTCGGCAATACTTGTCATATTTGCCAGGACTGTCAGATCTGATTGGACGGACGGGGATATATGTACCATCTTGGGTCCGTCAGTTTTATGCCTCGCTCTATGTTGATCCTCATCACAGATTCATTCACTTTGCCTTCAACGGCAAAGACCATAGAGTGACTAGTGGCAGAGCCAGGGAGATACTGAGACTACAGGAGCAGCCCATAAAGATGCATGAGGTTTGCTATGGACAGCAGGGACCTCCCAGGCGTCCCCATGGAGGGTTGGTGCCCCCTACAGACTTAGTGCGGCATTGCTTCAAGGAGCCATTTGGTGAGGGGTCGAGCAGGAACCCCAGTGACTTGACTCCTACAGCGAGGATACTAGAGGCCATCATCAGGAGGACACTGCTTCCCAGGTTGGGATACAGGGAGGGCCTGACTCGCTTACAGCTCTGGCTTCTCAATGCCATCATGCAGATGACAGTGTTTGACATCTGGGACCTCCTTCTTTCTGAGATGGAGGATACTATAGCTGAGGGATTCAAGGGTCGCAGGCAGCTTCCCTATGCTCACTGGATCACCTTCCTCATTCGCAGAGTTGTGATGGATAAGCCCCCTGGCATGATGGATGAGTATACAGGTGCCACCACAGAGTTCCCAGCTTACAACCTGTCACAGCGGATCAGACACGCCACTCCTCAGGCACCCAGTCAGCCCAGCCGTCGCCCCGACGTGCCAGAGTCTGCAGCTCAGCAGGATGAGATCATCAGAGGGATTGCAGCTACTGAGGAGGCGGAGCTAGAGGCACAGCAGGAGGTGAGCGAGTACAGTGATAGCTCCGACGACGACTACCAGCCTATACCTCAGATGCCTCCACGCAGACACGATGCAGAGGCCGGTAGCTCCAGTTCTGCTCCACCTGCTCCACAGACAGACCCCGCTCTCATTGCTATTCTTGAGCGGATGCAGCAGGATCAGACACGACAGGCACAGGAGACAGCTGCCAACTTCGCACAGTTTCAGGCTCGTCAGGACGAGTTCCAGCGACAGCAGCAGCTCCTTCAGCACCAGCAGCTACTAATGCAGCAGCAGCTCATGGGATTCATGCAGCATGTAGTGACAGCTATTGGGGTCCCAATGCCACAGCCTTCGCCCCAGCTTGCACAGCCTCCTACCACTTCGACGACTCCAGCAGTACAGCCCATCGGGCTTCAGAGTCAGGGACAGCCTCCAGTTCAGTTCACGTCACCTCCAGTACAGGTGTCCCAGTGGTTAGCCTCACCGGGTGTTGCCCCGCAGTTCACGCCCTTTCAGACGGGCTTTACACCAGAGCAGTCTTCCTCGCTGTTCGTGCCTGAGTCGTCAGTCTCCAGGAGTCTTGGAGCATCATTCAGCGAGTTGACCGGCATGCCTACTCCGCCTCACATGCATACTGCCGGTCCGTCTACAGAAGCTCCAGCTATCATGACCACTCAGAGGCTCCCCTCGTCTGTCGCCTCGTCAGATCCTACGACAGACTTACTTGCAGCGTCACAGGCAGCACCAGCCCCAGCTCAGACCCAGACCGCTTCAGCGACACTTCCTGCTTCAGAGGGTCAGTCAGTTCAGAGCTCAGGATCTGATGATGATGGCGCCCAGTTCCATCTTGCTCCCCGTACTTCAGCGCCCGACTCGTCCGCTGCAGCCCCGCCGTCCGACCCTTAGGTTTTGGTGTTTGACGCCAAAGGGGGAGAGGGTTTGAGTATGTAGACTTAGGGGGAGCGAGTTTCAGGGGGAGCTAGTTATCTAGTATTAGCTTATTATATACATTTGGAGCTTTATTTGTGTGATACACTATTACTTATGCATTCGTGTGTTTACGTTCATGCATACTATTATATATATGTGATAGTGCTATCTACGTGGTTGTGATATTTGACATGTGTGATTTCTACTTCGCTTTTCTATATGTCATATCACTTGTGATTATGCTCATTTGCGTTTGCTTCCACGTTTATACTTCAAAGCAAATGAGCTTTGTTATTTGTACTCATGCTTAATTCATATCATTTGAGTACATTGTGTTGGCTTGGGTCATATAAGCTTGACTAACTCTTTGTTCTTATTGACAAAAGCTTATATGAACCAAGCCCGTCAAAAACCTCACTCCATAACATACTCGAGGTAGTATTGTCATCAATCACCAAAAAGGGGGAGATTGAAAGCATCTAGGCCCCTAGTTGGATTTCGATGATTAATGTCAATACAAGATTACTATGACTAACGTGTGTTTTGCAGAGGCAATTAAGTTAGGTCATGGTAATGGAGATCGATTGGGCAATCGAGGTTGTCATGCCCCTACGATGGAAATCGTTTCGGTTTTCAAAGGATGGACGACAAGGTTAAGGATAACTAGTTCTAAGTGTCGATTGGAGTTGGAGAGACACTTAGAGTAGTTTAGGACTTTGTTTTTCCTTTGGCCGTACTATGAAGGGGGGTATGAACGAGTAGCTTGACCTAGTTGAGTCTAGTGAGTTAGGTGTGGTGCACACTTGTTAAAACTAGCTCAAGGTAGCTCCTATGAATGCCTAAGATCCTTTGGAGCAAACTTCATTCACATATGTTCGAGAGTTGAAAGTGAATGGAGGGTCAAACACTGACCGGACGCTGGCTCCGGTGCGACCGGACGCTGGCCGCAGGGTCCGGTCAGTTTGTTTGACTGAGGTGGTTAAGTCTGCTGTGACCGGACGCTGGAGGGTCGTGTGACCGGACGCTGAGAGCTAGCGTCCGGTCGACTCCAGTAAGGGTCCAGACTTGGAAAAGTGTGACCGGACGCGTCCGGTCAGTGCGACCGGACCCTGAGGGTTCAGCGTCCGGTCGAGTCCAGTAAGGTTCCAGTAAGGGTTTTATGCGACCGGACGCGTCCGGTCAGTGCTGACCGGACCCTGCCAGCGTCCGGTCGACTCTTTAAATACTGGTTCGCGGGTAGAACTGACCGGAGCGTCCGGTCATCACGACCGGAGCGTCCGGTCACCCCGCAGAAGCTCATAACGGATAGTTTTTCAGGCTGCCTTATAAATAGAAGCTCCACTCGTGAGTGGAGCAACTTTTGCTCATTCCAACAGCTGAGAAACACGTTTGTGAGTGCCAAGAAGAGCAAGTTCCTAGTGAGGTGTTTGTGATTTGAGAATCCAAGAGAGTAGCCTCACTAGCAAATCAAGAGTAGCAAAGTGTGCATCCATCGTCTCATTAGGCTTCGCGTGGTCAAGTGAGAGTTCGTGCTTGTTACTCTTGGTGATCGCCATCACCTAGACGGCTTGGTGGTGATTGGGAGTTTGGTGTTCACCCGGCGGAGCTTGTGGGTGACCCAACTCAAAGTTGTGAGCGGCTTTGGGTGATTCGCCGCGACGGAGTGTCGAAGAATCAACCCGTAAAGAGCACTTGATCCTTGCGCGGATCAAGGGGGAGCTACACCCTTGCGCGGGTGCTCCAACGAGGACTAGTGGAGAGTGGCGACTCTTCGATACCTCGGCAAAACATCGCCGCGTTCCTTTCTCTCCCTATTTACTTTGAGCACTTACTTTGAGTATTTACTTTGAGCAATTCAATACTTGTTTTACATCCATAGAATTGCTTGCTAGAGTAAGGTTGAAATATAGGTTGTGAGTTCGTTGTGCATTAGTTTAATAGAAACACTTTTCTAGGCACAAGGGGTTAATTGGGCTATCCGTAGGATTTGTTTATTGCAAGAGAATTTCGAATTAGCCCAATTCACCCCCCCTCTTGGGCATCTTGATCCTTTCAACGACATCCATGCATATGCAATACTTGTAAGTAAATCTAGTTGCTTGTCAAGTTTGATCCAAGGTTAAGCTTCTTCACATGCTTTTCGGCGGTTATCTTAACCATGTTAGACAAGCCCTATATGCATTGTCAAAAATTAAACATGTTGTATATTACAATGAATGCAAGGGACAACACAAGCTCAATTATTAATAACGCCATTTAAAATGCACTTTTCACATCCATTTGATATAGTTTCATTTCATGATATGATGCATATGCAAGTAGGATACGGATGGCTTCTAATCTTGCAACCGGTGCAAAGGTCTCTCCAAAATCCAAACTTTCAACTTGAGAGAACCCCTTTGCAACTAGTCTTGCCTTGTTTTTCACAACAACACCTTGATCATCTTGCTTGTTATGGAACACCCACTTGGTTCCAATGACTCTTGCACCTTTTGGTCGCTCTTCAAGAGTCTAAACTTCATTGCGAGTGAAGTTGTTCAACTCTTCATGCATGGCATTGATCCAATCTAGATCTTTGAGAGCTTCTTCTACCTTGGTAGGCTCATAGCAAGAGACAAAAGAGTGATGAGCAATAAATGAAGTAAGTTTTTGAGATTGAGTCATTACACCCTTTGATGGACTCCCTATGATGAGATCTTATGGATGATCTTGTAGGAGAGGTGTATTTCTTCTATTGACCACTTGAGGAGGAGGTTGTGGAGTATCAACATCTTATGCTTATACCACCATTTGCTCATGGGAGATATGGATATCTTCATTTTCTACTCTCTCATCTTTTTCACCATCTTGTGGCACACTTGATGAAGAAGGTTGATTAATGACTTGTACATCATCTTTATCATCTTTTGGCTTGATGTCTCCCACCGGAATATTCTTCATAGCCTCCCTCAATGGTTCATCACCTACATCATCAAGATTCTCATGTGCTCCTTGGGAGCCGTTAGATTCATCAAATTCCACATCATATGTTTCTTCAACCAAGCCGGTAGCATGATTAAATACTCTATATGCTTTGGACTTTGATGAGTAACCAACAAGAAAACCAATATCACAATGTCTTTGGAACTTCCCTAGGTATTGCCGCTTCTTGTAGATGTAGCATTTGCAACCAAACACCCTAAAGAAGGAGACGTCCTGCTTCTTCCCATTGAGTAACTCATAAGGTGTCTTGCCAAGGAACTTTTGAAGGAATAGGCGGCTGGATGCATAGCATGTGGTGTTGATTGCTTCCGCCCATAGAGATTCAGGGGTGTTGTACTCATCTAGCATTGTCCTTGTAAGAGTAATCAAAGTCCGGTTCTTCCTCTCAACTACACCATTTTGTTGAGGAGTATAAGTTGCGGAGACTTCATGCTTGATCCCAACTTCATCACAATAAGCTTTAATGTTTGTGTTGTCAAATTCTTTTCCGTTGTCACTTCTTATCTTCTTAAGCTTCACTTCAAATTCATTTTGGGCTCTCTTGGCAAACTTCTTGAAGCAAGATGCAACTTTAGATTTGTCATGAAGAAATAATACTCATATATACCTTGAATAGTCATCAACAATCACAAGACAATAAAGATTTCCTCCCAAACTCTTGTATATTGTTGGTCCAAATAAATCCATGTGAAGGAGTTCTAGCACTCTTATGGTTGACATGAAAGCTTTTGTTGGATGGGTATTTGCAACTTGCTTGCCGGCTTGACATGCACTACAAAGCTTGTCCTTCTCAAACTTCACATCCTTCAACCCTCTCACCAAATCATTCTTCATTAACTTCTTGAGTGAACTCATACCAATATGAGTAAGTCTTCTATGCCATAGCCACCCAAGTGTTGTTTTGGTGAATAGGCAAGTCTTCAAATTTGCATCTTCAGAGATGAAATCAACAAGATATAAGTTGTTGTATCTAAATTCATTGAATATCACTTGATTATCATCTACCTTGGATACAACAACCTTCTTCTCGGTGAACAAGCATTGGAAGACAAGATCACACAATTGTCCAACGGATAGCAAGTTGAAGCTCAATGAAGCAACATATAGCACATTGGAGATGGAATGATCATTTGATATTGCCACTTTGCCCAATCATTTAACCTTGCCCTTTGAATTATCTCCAAATGTTATTTTCTCTTGTCCATCTACCTCTTCATCTAGTGAGGTGAACATACGAGGATCACCGGTCATATGTTGAGTGCAACCACTATCAATAACCCAATGACTTACACCGGTCTTGTAGTTCACCTACACACAAGAGATTCAAGCTTTAGGAACCCAAACTTATTGAGGGCCCTTCACCTTCTTAACAAGTGACTTAGCTATCCAAATCTTCTTAGGCCTATTCTTGTTAGGGGGTCCTAAGAACATGACTTTCATCTTTCCACTAGAATCCTTTCTAAGCATGTAGTGAGTATTAAAAGCAAAGGGTCTAGCATGCTTGGGCAAGCGTTGTGGCGGTGGAGTTTGGCACTCATGAGCAAAATGGTCTTCTTGTCCACACTCAAAGCATCTCTTTGGCTTTGGCTTTGGCTTTGATTGTTGTTGTTGAACTTGAGCCTTCTTCTTCTCTACACTTGCCACATATCCAATGCCACTTCTATCCATCTTCATGATGGTGTTCATGAGTAGCTCACTTTGGAGATGCTTGCCTCTAGCAAACTTGCTCAACCCAATCCTAAGATGTTCTTTCTCCATCTTGAGCTTCTTGTTCTCTTCCTTGAGAACATCATTGTTCTTCTCTTCCTTGAGCTTCTTGTTCTCTTCTTTGAGCTTCTCATTCTCAAGGATCAACTCTTCATCATGATCAAGAATTTCTAGCCCAATGGTGTTGTGGCTTTTCATCCCTTCAAGATCTTTCATGAGCTTTTCATTTGCATTCTTGAGCTTGACATATTCATCATAGTCATTGCACTCAACCACTTTCTTGCCTTTGCCACTAGTTCCTTGCTCAATGCTCATATCAATTAAATCATCACATGATGTAGCTATATCAATCTTAACAACATGGTTAGTAGCATCATGTGGCTCATTTGGTAAAAATTCTTGAGTAATAACAAGAGTATCATAATTGATCTTTAGAGTTGTATACTCATCTTTTAGCTTGTTGTGGCTAGTGATGAGCTCATTGTGCACCCACTCAAGTTTATCATGTTTATCTTTAAGCTCTTTCTTAGAAGATTTGAGCTCCTTGAGTTTGGATGATATAGCATCATTTGTTTCTTTAAGCTCATCATTAGTCTTTTCCAATGTATCACATTTTGCTAAGAGTGAATCATTTTTAGCATCAAGCTTTTCATTTTTAGCTCTACTCTTTCTAATGATCTTTGTGTATTTTCTTAGTATTTTGACAAGATCATCATATGAAGATGAATCATCATCATTGCTATCGCTATCACTATCATCATCACTAGCATGTTCATCATCACTACTATCACCATCATTAGATACCTTGCATTCACCCTTGGCCATAAGGCATAGGTGTGTAGAGGATGATAGCGATGGTGGCGGTGAAGATGAAAGATCAATAGCAATGGTGGCCACCTTCTCATTGTCACTATTATCATCAGATGATCCACTAGATGAATCAATGTCCGTGAGTCAATCACCGACGATGTAGGCCTTTCCACTCTTCTTCTTCTTGTAGAAGTCCCTCTTTTTATCATCTCTCTTCTTGTATGGCTTGTTCTTTTTCTTCTCATCTTCATCTTCATTGCTTGAGTCATCTTTCTTGCCCTTGTTCTTATTCTTGTTCTTGTTCTTGAACTTGTCTTTCTTGGGCTTTATGCATTGATGAGCTAGATGGCTAAGTTCTCCATAATTGTAGCAATCCATCTCAGAGATTGGCTTTCTTCTTAAGCTTGTGAAGAACTTCTTCTTCTTGCCATCGAACTTGATGCCACTCTTGTTGAGCTTCTTTAGCATCTTGGCGGTCTTCTTCACCATGAGAGCTAGACTTTCATCATCATCTTCTTCATCACTTGAGCTCTCATACTCAAGTCTTGCTTTGCCCTTATCTTGGCTAGCTTTGAATGCTAAGTCATTCTCTTTCTTCTTTGTAGAGGATGAGCCATCTTGTGCGTGATGTGCATGTATATCTCATGAACATTGATCTTTCCCAAGATTTGTGTCGGTGTAGCGGTGGAAAGATCGCCTTGATGTAGCACGGTCACAATATGCCTATATTTGTCAATGAGGAGGACACTCAAGATCTTTCTCACAACATCGGATGGTGATATTTGAGTAAGTCCAAGCCTATTGACTTTCTCTACAAGAACATTTAAACGTGAATACATCTCATTAGCACATTCTTTGGGAAGCATCTCAAATGAATTTAGCTTTTTGATTACAAGATGATAGCGTCCTCATGCTCACTCTTGGTTCCCTCATGGAGCGCATAAACGCCCGACCATAGTGCATGGGCGTCTTTGTGGTTCCTTATGCGGTTGAACACATCTTTGCAAAGGCCTCTAAAGATGGTGTTTCGAGCCTTTGCATTTCATTTTTCATAATTAACCTCATCGCCTTGTAAGTTAGTAGCATCCTGAGGTTTTGGGAAGCCTTGTGAGGCGGCTCTAAGAATACCAACGTCTAGAGCCTCTAAGTACGCCTCCATGTGGATTTTCCAATATGAAAAGTCATCTCCCTCAAAGATAGGAGGAGGTCCATCCCCGTGAGACATCTTGCTCTAAGCGATTAAGCTTAAAAACGTGAGCACGAGTCTCTGATACCAATTAAAAGGATCAAGATGCCCAAGAGGGGGGGTGAATTGGGCTAATTCTAAATTTTCTTGCAATAATCAAATCCTACGGTTAGCCCAATTAACCCCTTATGCCTAGAAAAGTATTTTCATTAATCTAACGCATAACGGACTTGTAACCTATGTTCCAAACTTATTCTAGCATAGCAATTCTATGAATGTAAGAACAAGTATTGAATTGCTCAAAGTAAATGCTCAAAGTAAATAGAGAGAGAGGAACACGGTGATGTTTTGTCGAGGTATCGGAGAGTCGCCACTCCCCACTAGTCCTCGTTGGAGCACCCGCGCAAGGGTGTAGCTCCCCCTTGATCCACGCAAAGATCAAGTGCTCTCTACGGGTTGATTCTTTGACACTCCATCACGGTGAATCACCCAAAGCCGCTCACAACTTGAGTTGGGTCACCCACAAGCTCCGCCGGGTGATCACCAAGCTCCCAATCACCACTAAGCCGTCTAGGTGATGGCGATCACCAAGAGTAACAAGCATGAACTTTCACTTGACCACGCGAAGCCTAATGAGAAGATGGATGCACAATTTGCTACTCTTGATTCACTAATGAGGCTACTCTCTTGGATTCTCAAATCTCAATCACCTCACTAGGACCTTGCTCTTCTTGGCACTCACAAACGTGTTTCTCAGCTGTTGGAATGAGTAAAAATAACTCCACACACGAGTGGAGCTTCTATTTATGAGGCAGCCTAAAAAACGAACCGTTATGAGCTTCTGCGGGGTGACCGGACGCTCTGGTTAGTTCAACCCGCATTCCAGTGTTTAAGTGTTGACCGGACGCTGGCAGGGTCCGATCACCACTGACCGGACGCGTCCGGTCGTATTAAACCCTCACTGGATGCTTACTGTACTCGACCGGACGCTGAACCCCTAGGGTCCGGTCAGTACTGACCGGACACGTCCGGTCGCAGATTCCCTTCTCTGGAACCTTACTGGAGTCGATCGGACGCTGCCTCTCAGCGTCCGGTCACTTGACCACTCCAGCGTCCGGTCACACTGAACGTAATCTGCTTGATCAAATGAACCAGAGCCAGCGTCCGGTCAACATTTGACCCTCCATTCACTTCCAACTCTCGATCATATGTGAATGAAGTTTGCTCCAAAGGATCTTAGGCATATTGAGGAGCTACCTAGTGCTAGTTTTAACAAGTGTGCACCACACCTAACTCACTAGACTCACTAGGTCAAGCTACCCGTACATATCCCCTTAATAGTACGGCCAAAGGAAAAAACAAAGTCCTAAACTTCTCTAAGTGTCTCTCCAACTTCAATCGACACTTAGAACTAGTCATCCTTAACCTTGTCGTCCATCCTTTGAAATCAAAACGATTTCCATCATAGGGGCATGACCACCTCGATTGCCCAATCAATCTCCATTACCATGACCTAACTTAATTGCCTCTGCAAAATACACGTTAGTCATAGTAATCTTGTATTGACATTAATCACCGAAATCCAACTAAGAGCCTAGATGCTTTGAGCAATCAAGCAGGCACACCAATACATCATCATCCACTGCGTCAACGCGCGTCAACTGCCGGACGTATGGTCATCATATGGCATCGCTAGAGTTTCCAGTGTTCACGCGCTCTCCTATGCCTCGCTGTTCACAGTGAGAATGGCCATAAAATTGTGAGAAACGATGTGTGATTTAATTATATCCTACAAAACAAGACCTTTTTAGTTTCTCCCCTAAAGTTACTCTCTATTCCATCAAATATTTGGACACATGAAATATTAAATATACACTAAAAATAATTAATTACACAGTTTGTGACTAATTGACGAGACTAATCTTTTAAGTCTAATTAGTCTATTATTCGACAATGTGGTGCTACAGTAACACATATGCTAATGACGGATTAATTAGGCTTAATAAATCCGTCTCGCAGATTACTGACGGATTCTGTAATTTATTTATTTATTAGTATACAAACACCCCATATAACACTTCCTATGACACGACATCCCAAAATTTTACACATGTTAAACGAGGCATAAAGCTAGTAGACATATAAACGTGCAGCTCTGATCACACGGCCAGCAGGTCCAGCAAACAGGGCAGGGTCAGGGTGGACATCGCCGCAGCACTAGGCACGAGCCAGTGGATGTGTACTGTAGACCTCATAGACAGAGCCATGTGGCGTCGACAGAAATGACACTGGCCATGGAGACTCACTCTCCTAAAAAGTTGTGAAGTTTTTCATAAATCAAATATACAAAAACGATCATGGATATTTTGAGAAAAATGTGTTGTACTAATTTACCGTCAGTACCTTTTGGAATTTAAACAAGGCCTAAGATTTAGAAGGGTGACGTGACGCTGCGGCAAACATCATCATCACTGTGTGCTTTTCAGGACGATCAGCGAGGCCGCACAGAGCAACCGAGTGGTCTCTTTCGACGTCCGCACCACGCTCTCCTGTGATCCGTCCCTGACGATGTATCTGGCCGATTTCGTTCGTAGCTTACGTGCAGGCTGCTTCTGCTGTTGTTTCAGGAGTGTTGCAGGCTTGTAGTCACAGTCCATTCAAGTCGATCCCTGCCGCGCCGTGATGGATGGCGCGGCACTGCCACGCCAAGATCTGTGGCGCGGCAGGCCTTGCCATGTCAGTGGTCAGCGGTTCCGGTCGTCGCCATGTCAGTCCGCTGCCGCGTCACCATGCATGGCGCGGCACATGCATTTGGCCGCGCCAGGGCAATAGGCGCGGTCAAAAGTGTTAGTTTTGAAAAATAAAAACCGACGGTGTTAGATTTAGAATTAGTTTAAAAAAATGTTAAAATTAAAAAAAATATCCGACAGGAACACCCCCTGCCAACGCCCGCCACCTGGCGTCGCGGCTCCCCAATTCCGCATTACAAAAGGGCCGCCATGCCTTGGGCGTGCGTGGAGTAGCTTGAGCTTGAGAGTGCACGCAGCTGTGGTTGTCATCCGTGCTCCTCGATCGATCTCGCCTAGCTAGAGAGTAGAGAGGCTCATGGGTTGGGGGTGTCCTCCACTTCTCCCGCGCGCGCGGCCAACACGGGAGCCGCCACGAGCAAGTCTGGCTCTGCCATCTCGCCGCTTTGGAAGCGGTTTGGAATCCGAAAACCAGTGGCCGGTCACCTGCCACAGGGGAGAGGGCTAGTTTTGAGTTTTTGTAGTACTCGGCCAGTGTCCTGCAGGCAACGGACAAAACTGACGGGAGCCCTGTCGCCTGCTGGCCTCACTCTGTCACCTCTCAGCTCTCAGTCTCTCACCTCCAGCCCCCGCCCGCCTCTGCTCTCTCGATCCCTTTCTATATAGCTCGGCCTGGTCACCACATTCCTCCGCTCCATATATCCACATCCACCCGCGTCTCTCCATTGCGACCGAGCACGTACGCCATCGCCGCGTGTCAGCCAGCCATGATGTCCACTAGCCACGCGGGCAAGTCGCCGGCGCGCGCGGCTCGGTGGCCTGTGGACGCGCCGACCCGCACGGCGACGTTCTCGGCCAGGCACGGGAGGCGGTGGCGAGGAGGCCGCGGCGTGGCGTCGTGCTCCGTGCGCGCCGCGGGATCCTCCAACACCATTGGCTGCCTCGAGGCCGAGCCGTGGGGCGCCGCCGCGCCCGCGCCGGCACTGTCGCTGCGGGGACTCCATGTGGCGGCGCCGGCGCCCGGGGACGACGCGCTCGCCGTGCCGTCCGAGCAGAGGGTGCACGAGGTCGTGCTCAAGCAGGCGGCGCTCGCGGCCGCGGCGCCGAGGGCGGCGCGGATCGAGCCCGTGCCCATGGACGACGGGCTCAAGGCGGCCTTCCACCGCTGCGGGGAGGTCTGCCAGGAGTACGCCAAGACATTCTACCTGGGTAAACGAGATCAAAATTCCCGCTACTCTTCTTGTTCATCTGAATGTAGTCTAGTTTAGTGACTTAATCACAAAGGTTTTGCCGTGATCGAGGCACACATGCATGGGTCACAACTCACAAGTAGTAGTGTGTTTTTCTTGTAAGCTGATTATGTTATGAACGACGTATAAGAATATGAAGTAAAGAATCAAGTCATAGAGGAGACACATGATTTAACGTGGAAAACCCCTCCGAAGTGAAGGGGAAAAACCACGGGCACCAGCCAGCAACAATCTCACTATCTCAAGAGTTTTGGGTTACACGCCTATGGCGGCTTACAAGAGAATCAAGTCTCCACGAAACCCTAGCAAGGGTGTATATACCGTACCTCCGGCGACGGGCCTCCGCTTCGCTCCGTCAGAAGCCTGGCCTATATCCTAGAGTGAATTTGGAACAACTCCAACAAACTCCACATTGAGACAAATTCATCTTGTATCATAAATCAACCCTTCATCCTGAACATAACAAAGATAGAAAACCACTGGTGCCAACAATAGTCTCTTGGACTATCCAATTAAACCAACTAAGCTTGAGCACAGCTCAAACTTAGCAACAGGAACAGGTTTTGTCATCATATCAGTAGGATTATCATGAGTACTAATCTTGCATACCTTCAGCTTACCTTCTTCAATCACATCACGCACAAAATGATACTTGATATCTATGTGTTTAGTTCTCTCATGGCACATCTGATCTTTAGTGAGGTAAATTGCACTTTGACTGTCACAGTGCAAACTTATGCAAGATTCAACTCCACAAAGCTCAGCGTACAAACCTTTCAGCCAAATTAATTCTTTGCACGCTTCACAAATAGCCATATATTCTGCTTCAGTAGTAGACAAAGCAACAACTGACTGTAAAGTAGCCCTCCAACTCACAGCACAACTGCCAACAGTAAACGCATAACCTGTAAGTGATCTTCGCCTGTCCAGATCAGCAGCATAATCAGAATCCACATAGCCAATAAGACCCTTATCAGTTCTTCCAAACTTTAAACAGGAATCTGCTGTGCCTCTGAGGTACCTGAAAATCCACTGAACTGTCCTCCAATGTTCTTTGCCAGGATTAGACATATATCTACTAACAAGACTCATAGCATATGACAAATCTGGACGAGAGCAAACCATGGCATACATCAAAGACCCAACAGCACTAGAATAAGGAACCCTTGACATGTATTCAATCTCTGCATCTGTACTAGGACACTGAGCAGCTGACAACTTAAAGTGAGGTGCAATAGGGGTACTAATAACCTTAGCATTTTGCATGTTGAAACGCTGAAGAACTTTCTTGATATAATTTTGTTGACTAAGAAATAGCAAACCAGATTTTCTGTCTCTACTAATTTCCATACCAAGAATTTTCTTAGCACTACCAAGATCTTTCATATCAAAACCACTACTCAATAGCTTCTTTAACTTAGTGATTTCAATCTTGCTCTTGGCAGCAATCAGCATATCATCAACATATAACAGCAAATATATAGGTGATCCATTAACATGCTTGATGTAAACACAGCTATCATACTTAGATCTTTTAAAACTGTGTGCTAACATAAATGAATCAAACCTCTTGTTCCACTGACGAGGGGACTGTTTCAAACCATACAAGGATCTCTTCAACTTGCACACATATTTTTCCTTGCCAGGCACTATGAACCCTTCTGGTTGGTCCATGTATATGTCCTCCTCAAGCTCCCCATGCAAAAACGCAGTCTTCACATCTAACTGCTCAAGCTCAAGATCATGTGAAGCAGCAATACTAAGGAAAGTACGAATTGAACTGTGTTTTACCACTAGAGAGAACACATCATTGTAGTCAACACCCGGAATTTGACTGTAGCCTTTAGCAACTAACCTTGCCTTATACTTTGGAGGCTCGCTTGGAGATAAACCCTCTTTTCTCTTGAAGATCCATTTACAGCTGATGGTCTTCTTATTCTTAGGCAAAGGTACAATCTCCCATGTACTGTTCTTCTCAAGAGACTGCATCTCCTCATGCATAGCAGAAATCCAATTCTCAGTATCACCACAACAAATAGCTTCTTTATAGGTTGCTGGCTCATGAACATTCTCCACCTGTTCAGCACAACTCAAAGCATAGTAAGATAAATTACACTCTTCAATAAGACGCTTAGGAGGTGCAATTGTCCTTTTTGACTTGCGTTGAGCAATAGGTAAATCCTCCTCTAACTGCAAAATAGGAGGAGTTTGCTGAACATCATCATGAGCATCATCCTCAGCAACATCATTATCATGGTCACCATACTCATCAACAAGCTCCACCTGCACACCTGTATCATCATCAACATGCTCCACCTGCATGCGCATACGCTGCAGCTCTTTTTCTGGAACATGATCTGAGGGCAAACTGTCAGTAAACATCACAGATTCATTGAAAACAACACTCCTGCTCATAAAAGTCTTTCCTGTTTCAGGATTCCACAATTTATAGCCTTTGACTCCCGAACTATAACCAAGGAAAAGACACTTAACAGCTCTACGCTCTAATTTCCCATTATCAACATGAGCATAAGCAGTGCATCCAAAAACTTTCAACTGTGAATAATCAGCAGGCGTACCAGACCATACCTCAATGGGAGTTCTTTTATTTAGTGGAATAGAATGCGACCTGTTTATCAAGTAACAGGCAGTATTAGCAGCTTCAGCCCAAAAATGCTTGCTCATCCTGGCATTAGATAGCATGCAACGGGCCTTGGACATGATGGTTCTGTTCATGTGTTCGGCCACACCATTCTGTTGTGGAGTATGGGGTATGGTGTGATGCCTAACAATGCCTTCCGATCTGCAATAATCATTAAATTCACGCGAACAAAATTCTCCACCATTATCAGTACGAAGCAATTTTACCTTCCTTTCAGTTTGCCTTTCTATCATTACTTTCCAGTCCTTAAAAGCAACAAAAGTATCATCTTTCTGTTTCAGAAAATAAGGCCAAACCCTTCTAGAGTAATCATCAATAATTGTAAGCATGTAACGAGCACCACCAAGTGAGGACTTACGGGAAGGACCCCATAAATCAGCATGAACATAATCAAGAGTACCTTTAGTGGTATGAACAGAAGTGTTGAAATGTACCCTTTTATGCTTCCCGAAAATACAATGCTCACAAAACTTTATTTTACTCGAAGTGCAGCCATCTAGCAGGTTTCTCTTCATCAATTCTGCCATACCATGGTGACTCATATGTCTCAAACGCATATGCCAAAGGTCAGTTTTACTAGGTTCATCATTAGTAACAGCAGCAACAGCGGAATTAGAACCAGGTAAAGTACACCCTCTAAGGACATATAACTTTGCAGAATTAAGATCACCTTTCAAGCAAACAAGAGAACCTTTTGATACCTTCAGAACGCCATCTGAACCGGAATATTTGTAACCTTCTGCATCAAGCGTGCTCAATGAGATAAGATTTCTGGACATCCCTGGTATATACCTGACATTTTTCAGCGTGCGTGTCATGCCATCATCAGTCTTGATCTGAACTGATCCAATCCCCACAATGTCACACGGGTTATCATCTCCCATCCGCACAACATCCCCTTTCTGCACAGACTTATACGAGCTAAACCAATTTCTGTTAGTGCAAATATGAAATGAACATGTGGAATCGAGAATCCATTCATCATGACCAGCAACACAACCAGCAAATACTACCAGACAATCTCCAGAATCATCATCAGATGCAGCAGCAGCAACAGAGACCTTACCAGCCGACTTGTTTTTCCTCTTCTCCTTATTCTGTACTTTTCTGCAATCCTCAACATTATGATTTGTCAGCTTGCAATAAACACAGAACTTTTTATTACCATGCGGCTTGGACTTTGAACGGCCTCTCCTTTCGTAGTTCTTTCTACCATCATTGCCATCATTGGAGGATCTGTTTTCAGTTCTGCCTCTCACATGCAAAGCATCGCCCTTGGAGGACGACGTCCCGTCATTCTGCACCATGCCTCTCATCTTCTCCCTAGACTGGAGAGCCTCATAAACTTCCTTTAGGGTTAGTTCATCACGGCTCAAAAGTATGGTGTCACGAAAATTTGCATACGAATTTGGCAAAGAACATAGCAGCAAAAGACCTAAGTCCTCATCATCATACTTCACCTCCATCGACACTAGGTCGGCGACGATCTTCTTAAATTCAGCGATGTGGCTCATCACTGAATCCTCCTCCTTCATCTTCAGGGTGAACAGCTTCATCTTCATCTGCATCTTACTGGTTAGATCCTTGGACATACAGATCGATTCCAGTTTCAGCCATAGTTCTGCAGCAGTTTTCTCTTTCAGACACTCCTGCAAAATATCATTATGAAGATGCAACTGAATTAGGGCGAGCGCCTTCTGATCCTTGCGGATCTCTTCTGGAGTCCACTCGGCCTTCCTCTTTCCAAAACTATCCAGCGCCTCATCATAGTCATGAGTCTGCGCCAGAATCCCCCGCATCTTGACTTGCCATAGCGAGAACCGCGTGTCGTAGTTCAGCAGCGGAAGATCGAACTTCATCGACGTCGTCATGAACCCTAACAGCAACCAAAGCTCCGGTACCACTTGTTATGAACGACGTATAAGAATATGAAGTAAAGAATTAAGCCACAGAGGAGACACACGATTTAACGTGGAAAACTCCTCCGAAGTGAAGGGGAAAAACCACGGGCACCAGCCAGCAACAATCTCACTATCTTCATCTGCATCTCAAGAGTTTTGTGAGCATCTTACGTGACAACGTGCTCGAAACTTTTTCAAAATTTTTCCACGGCATACGCATACGATACGGCGACAACTCGACAAGTTTCATGATTTTCGGAATTCGTTCGCATTTTATACAATTAAAAAACCACTCTCACGCAAGTTGGCGGCGTTGCCCCGTGAGCACGTTGATCGAAATTTCGAGATAGTTCCTGAATTTAGCCTAAATTTACACTAAGAAACAAGGATAACATTTTTTGAACGAATGTAATCCATTATTCGATACACCTGCAGTTCAAACTTACATTTTTTTGGAAAAACTCAACAAAACAAAATAAACTATAGAAATATGCCAAAAAGCAATGAAAATGTCCCAAATTTAAACATGTTGTTTGTGGTAGTGTACTAAAGCTTCAAAAAAAATTGGTGGCAAAAAACCAAAAAAATTGTTTTGCCGAGTGCCAAGTTTTGGCACTCGGCAAAATAAATTCTTTGTCGAGTGCCAAACGGGGGGCACTTGGCAAAGAGGACGCCGCTGGATGCCGTTAAGCCCCTATCAATCTTTGCTGAGTGTCTGGGCACTCGGCAAAAACAGCCTTTGCCGAGTGCCAGGCACTCGACAAAGGCCTCTTTGCCGAGTGTCATATTTTGCCGAGTGCGGCGCTCGGCAAAGCAGGTCTTTGCCGAGTGTCCGAAATTTAGCACTCGACAAAGATTTTTGCACTCGGCAAATCACGTGTTTCCCGTAGTGATATATCTATATAGCAAGATAGACTTTTAACTGACGATGAGTTTATTGCTCTGCACACTTGATCTGCAGTCATACTTCAATTATTACTATCAGCACATTTGGTCATTCTTTCATCCGGTGGCGTAGCCACAGGGTATGCCGGGTATGCACCGGCATACCCTGCAAACCCGGCCAGCAGTAGTATATATACTATTATATTGTATATACGTTGTATTTGTTAAAACAAAAGAAAAACATATGTGAACACCATCACGTGATGAAGGGAGGCCCATATAATGCACTGACGCGGCCCATGTGGCAAGGAAACTCCGTATACGACCCTTCGAATTTCCTAATCTAATATCGATCAAACGGGGAGCCACGGAGGAACACGTGCGTCGTCGCCTGACAGGTGAGTCTATGACACCCTAGCTGGCCGCGGCCCCTGGTGCCCTGCCGCCCTCCGCTATGCTCTGAATGCTGGATCGGTGGATCGCCGTCTAATTCCCACGCCCTATCTGCAGAATATACGGTTGCGCCAATCAGGACTTATCGTCTTCATTCGCTATTTTGGTTGCGCTTCGTCTTTTTTAGAAAATTATTTTCTACATTCATAGCTATTTGGTAACATTCATAGCGAGTTGAACCTTCTAGTCCTCCACCTGATCAGGTTGAACCAGTGGTTGATCTGGCTGTTGAAGAAGATATAGTAAGGCATTTATATTCCTTAGAAAGCGTCGAATAAAACAGTCTAAAAATAGCATTGTAAGCCTCAGGTATTCTTTTATGCCTATATTTAAACTATTGGTATGGCTTTTGAACTATTTATATTGTATTTAGTAGATGGTTTCAACTTAATCCTTGAATTTAAGCCTTATCATGTTACTTAGTGCATGTATACCAAATCACGTTGTAAAATTTACAATTGTTACTGAATTGCTAAAATGAATTTACCGAATCGTATATGATTTTTTTACGGCATACCTAGAGTTAAAATCCTAGATTCGCCAATGCTTTCATCTAACCTGTGCCATCTGATTTTTCAGCTGAGGTCAAAGAAAAGGTTCATGTCCAAGATTGGTGGACCATGATCGTTGGAGAGCCTTTTTAGCATCAGTTTGCTTAATAAATTTTACCTTCCGCTCCTTTTATGAATATAAAGTTGCACTGTAATAGGAAATAGTGTGCTACACTTGGTTGAGATGTTTCTATATATATAATTATTATTATATACATTGGTTATATAAGTGAGATATATATCTACATGTGTAAATGGCCGAATATCATAGTATAGTTCTTCACTATGGGTTTGCTTGCTCGCGTCCACCATCACCGCGTGCCGGCGTCCGGTCCGCACGCGATGGCCCCCGGCCCCGGCACAAACCCGCTGTGGGCTTGTTTGGATGTACTTCTATTCATCTTACAGCCTGTTCGGTTGGCTGGTTCGTTTCGTTGCTGGTTCGTGAAGAAGTACTGCTGGCTGGTTTGTGTGAGAGAAAAATACTGTTCCGGCTGAAAATTTACGATCATTTACGATAAGTCACAGCCAAACGAACAGGCTTTAATCCACATGTATTGGAGTATATTAAGGTGGAACTTAAAATATTTTTTTTTATCTCAATCCACTCCAACATGGATTTAGATGGATACGAGTGCATCCATACGAGGTCTGAGGCAAGGACGCCGGGTTGCACCCAACCCAGGGGTCGCGCACTCCGCCATGCTTCTCTCGAAACATATGAGTGCATCTGGCAAGGACGCCGGGTTACACCCAACCCAGGGTCGCGCACTCCGCCATGCTTCTCTCGAAAGATGACCAATTACAGCCTCATAATTACACAGCCATTTACTGATTTATTTATGGTCTCCTCGTGGGAATATCGTCGAAGCCATTTACTGATTCATTTACAGTCCAGAAATCCTCATGGGAATATCGTCGAACATATAGCACGCACCTACTTGTTTTCAGCCCCCACCTGATCCGATCTTATTGCGAGCATACACACCTAGCAAATGATGAATATGTATCAGCTTCGCATAAAGCACGGATCTTTATTCTTCACCGGCCTCACTGCTTCGCTTCTTGGAGTTGATGTAGTCCTGGAGCGCCTCCATCTGCTCCCTGGTCGGCGGCTGCTCGTTGTTTTTGATGGACCGGTGCACGTCGTACGTCGTCGCCCCAAAGAACACCAGCCTGCAGTTCATGTTCAATCGAGCATGCACCTCAGCCATGACGCCGCCGCCGGCCGCCGCCCGGCTGCAATTGAGGAGAGATCGATAGGAGAACGACGGAGGAGGTACCTACCCTGCGGCGAACAGGGCGATCTGCCTCGGGAACACGTGTTTCCCGAACAGCCTCATGCTGCTCCGCCCGCGCTGTGCACCTGTGAACTGTGATGCTTGGCGCTCGCCATTTGCGGGATATGTAAAGCAGTTTTTGGTGCAGGGTCCAGTAAGAATCATTCGCGGCCCATGGGCTGGGGTTTTTCCCCACACCTCACAAACGCGAACTGCTTTGTCGCTTTTCCTCGCCTTTCGATGCTTACGCCCGCGCCCGCCGGCCACCATCTCCCGTCCCTGCACAAGCTGCTGCGCAAGTGCCGCTCCATCCAGCGCCTCAACCAGCTCCACGCCCACCTCCTCGTCCACGGATCCTTGTCCGCCGCATCCAATCTCCTCCTCGCCTCCTACTGCGCTCTCTCGGTCTCGCCCAACGCCGGGTATGGCGCCCTCTGCCACGCGCGCCGTCTGTTCGACGGAATTCCTGACCCGGACAGGGTCATGTACAATACCATCATCAGAGCCTACTGCAACAGTGACTGCCCGCGGGAGGCACTACGCCTCCACCGGGGCATGCTCAGGCGAGGGCTCCTGCCCAATGAGTTCACGCTGCCGTTCGTCATCAAGGCGTGCACGAGAGCGCAGGCGTGGGAGCACGCGCTGGCCGTCCACGGCGTCGCTCTGAAGCTTGGCCTTGTGGGGCAGGTCTTTGTGGGCAACGCGCTTCTACATTCCTACGCGTCGGCTGGATCGCTGGGGGACTCCAGGCGGTTCTTTGATGAGATGGCGGGCAGGAATGTTGTGTCGTGGAATTCGATGATCGGTGGGTACGCGCAGGCGGGGGATACTAGAGAGGCGTGCGCCTTGTTTGGAGAGATGAGGCGTCAAGGGTTCTTGGAAGATGAGTTCACACTGGCCAGCCTGCTTCTGGCCTGCTCACAAGAGGAGAACCTTGAAATTGGTCGCCTTGTGCATTGTCGTATGTTGGTTAGTGGATCTCGGGTTGATCTAATTCTTGAAAGCGCTTTGGTGGACATGTACGGTAAGTGCGGGGATCTGTGGATGGCTCGTAAATGCTTTGAAACGATGCCCGTCAAGAGTGTTGTTTCATGGACGTCCATGCTTTGCGCTCAGACAAAGCATGGCTCAGTTGATGCTGCAAGATGCTGGTTTGACCACATGCCAGAGAGGAACATAGTCTCATGGAATGCCATGATCTCTTGCTATGTTCAACGTGGCCAATGCCATGAAGCTTTGGATCTTTATAACCAAATGCAATCCCAGGGTCTTGCTCCCGATGAGATTACCTTAGTGGCTGTCCTCTCTGCTTGTGGGCGAATTGGCGACTTGACTGTAGGGAAGACGGTACACCTTTATATTAGAGACAATATCTATAATCCTGATGTCTCTCTAGTTAATTCGCTTCTCGACATGTATGCAAAATGTGGTCAGGTAGACACGGCAATCAGCCTGTTCAGTGAAATGTGCAATAGAAATGTAGTTTCTTGGAATGTTATTATTGGGGGGCTGGCAATGTATGGTCGTGCATTGGATACAATCACGTTCTTCAGATCAATGGTAACAGACTCCTCGCCAGATGGGATTACCTTTGTGGCCCTTCTTTCTGCATGCAGTCATGGGGGTCTACTAGAAACTGGACAGCATTACTTTGAATCTATGAGACATGTTTACAATGTTAAGCATGAAGTTGAGCATTATGCTTGCATGGTTGACCTTCTTGGCCGACGTGGCCATCTTGAAAAGGCTGTTTGTCTAATAAAAGAGATGCCAATGAAGCCTGATGTTGTGGTCTGGGGTGCATTGCTGGGAGCCTGCAGAATCCATGGGAATGTCGAGATTGGCAGGCAAGTGATCAAGCAATTACTTGAACTGGAGGGCATCAGTGGAGGTCTGTTTGTTCTAATGTCAAACTTGTTATACGAAACTCACCAGTGGGAAGACATGAAAAGGCTCAGGAAATTAATGAAAGAGTGGGGGACGAGAAAGGATATGGGTGTTAGTTCAATTGAAATAAACAACAGCATCCATGAATTTGGAGTAGAAGACATTAGACATGAAAGCTCAAGCGAGATTTATGCAGTAGTTGATCAGCTGTCATATCATTTGATTTCTTTGCATCTCTTGGCTGTGCATCCAGAAGATCTATGTGTGGTAGAGTGAAAGAATCTATTTGGAATTCTTTTCAGGATCAGTTACAAGTTCATAATATTTCTGAAAGTGCAATCAAGCCCTAATTGTGGGTTTTGGTGATAATGACCACGCAATTAAAGAACTAATGAGATTTATCGAGATGATAAGCAGGAATTTATATTCGAGGATGCTACATGAAATGGAGGATCCCCCAATTGCAAATGTTGATGGCTTCAAACTCAAATGAGGTTTAAATTCTTTTATATTTTGAATTTGAGTATAAGAAAAGCCGTGCTATAAAGGGGGACACAATACTTAATCTAATATGTGCTACCAAGTGCTCAATCATACACATGCATCCTCAGATTCATAGCCAAGACAGTCTACACTTCACTCTTACCCTTGCTGTCTTGCATGGTGCCGCACTTGAAGAGAGACACTGCCGCGACTTAAGTGACCGTTGGGGGCTAGAGGGTATTTATACCCTTTCCCTTCCTCCCCAACGGCTCTCTGCCTCTTCTTTCTCACTCCAGCTCGTCCAAAATAGAAAGGAGCGTCTCTCTCTCCCTCCATTGTTGACCTTGAGCCCTCAAGCAAATCCATTGATTTCGCCATCAATCCTTTAAAGAAAAGGGTCCAAAACTCGATTAGAGAGCAGCTCCATTGATTTCTCAATTCAAAAGAGCACTTGGTTCACGTTTTGGTCAGCGGTTGTGTTTGTTACTCTTAGAGCTTGGCTCCTAGCCGGTTAGAGCGTCGTCCGTGGAGCTTGCCAACTTGTGTGACAGCCCCAGGAGGTTTGTAACCATCTCTTGAAACTAGTAAATTCACCCCTCATCTCAAGAGTTAAGTCTCTTAACTTGAGAACGAGGAAGAGTTGGAAAGCCCTAAGCCTTAGTGACTAACCTCAACAACGTGGACGTAGGCAAGCCTTGGTGGCGAGCCGAACCATGGGATAAATCATTGTGTCTCTTGTGCTTGATTTACATTACTTACATGTCATATTGTTGTTGAGGTAATTTCTAGGGTTTCTAGTCGATCTACTTGTGTGTGGTGTTCCTACAACCTCTAGCTTTTGATCTGTGACTATCATACCTGCAGTAGGCTGAGAAATTTCTCTGATTTAAGTTTCCTTTCACTGATTTTGAACTGTGACTCGAAGTTGTCTGCAGGTGCGGCAGTGCCGCTGTTCTAGTTTGGCAGTGCCGCAGTCCGGCAAAGCGACACTGCCGCAGGGTGAATTTGATAAAAGTTTAAGTGTTTGTTTTGACAGGCATATTCAACCCCCCTCTAGGCCAACCAGAGATCCTACAATTTCTGAGTCAGACACTATACAAAATGAAGATGAATGTGGCTGGCGCATTGCTTTACAAGGTACCCCCTCTGATTCCGAACTTCTTTCAAAATACAGGTCATCCTAGAACTTTTAGCTATATTTTCCCTTCCTTTCTCGCCCTTGCCAAATAAATGTTATTCACAAATAAATGACACATCTGTTTGCAGTGCTGTATAAATGAGGGCGGTGACATGTATTTTGAGCCGGAGGGAGTAATGTTCATTGCCAAGCACACCTCCTGTTGAAGCCTCTGAGGGTAGGTAGTGCTGACCAAGCACATTTCTCAAAGAGTGTCCAGGTTCATCAGATCCATGAATAAAATCATTATGGACGTATAATTTAAGTTACAAATTCCACCTACATAGAAAATACTGAAAAGGACGACTTATTCTTTTTGCTTTGGTTCAGTTGTCCACTTCAGTTTTCCGTATTGACCATGTAATGTAACCCTTCATTTGTCTTGCTAACTGGTTGTGTTTCTGGTTTTTTGTAGATGTCATGGGTCTCTGGGCAAGCCACTGAACCAACTCGTCTGGTGCTCTTACGCCCACAAATTCAGTTGTCACTATCTCCTGTGACTGTGATGTTTCAACAATATATGTGGAGAGAGACTAAAGCTCGGCAACAAGATCTCAGCACACGTTCACAGGTCACCCTTTCGAGTTGTCAACAAGGCAACTATCTTAACTACTAGCTTTTTTTTTTTTTTTGAAAGAAGATTACCTACTAGCTTTTTAGAGACAGAGCTACATGCTGACATAATTTTTTCTTCCAGATTGAGTATACCATGGTAACAGAGGCGCTGACTCCAGATGTAAAAGCAGAGCAAAGATACCAACATCATTCACAGTTTCACACTTTTTTGCCGTGCGAGCCCTGAAAATTTTGTTCTGAGGAGAAAAGAAATTTTGTTCTGAGGAGAAAAGATTGATTCGTTGAACTGAACGGCCGCAAGATGGGGGTGGGATGGATCCGTGCCCACATTAATCAGTTCGTGATGCCTGCAACGTGCTTCCTGCCACGTGCTTCTCTTAATTGTGCACCGTGAGTACATTACATTACAGTGCATCAGTCTAGTAAGTGGGGGCCTGCAGTTTGCCGCTTGCCAGTTGAAGGCAGCAATGTAAGTGAAGTACCAGAGTGCCCATGAAACCGCCCATGCGCTGTGCTTTGGCAGTTATTAAGCGCCGAAAAGTAGTGAGTTTGCCATCGGCACAACGCAAGCACTATTGGCTAATCGAGCGTTCGAGAGTCACTCCAGGATGCCAACAGCACGTGGCCACATCACCTCGCCGATCTGGATCAGTGGCCTACTGGTTGGTACACATTTCTTGTGATGCTGTTTGCAAGTCCATGGCTAGATGATTTGGTTCCGGCTAATGGGAATATATTGATGCTTTGTGAGGTTGCTTTGCCGTTCTTCTTTTTCTTTTTTTAACTTTAGAAATCATGGAACTGCTTTGTTTTTAAAAGTTCTGAAGGTGGATAAAGCATGTTCCTGGAGCTTGATTATGATGACTTGCAATCGGGGGGTTTTTTAATAGAGCAGGTACCTACCAGAATGATGGGTATTTTGGTTCTATTTTTTAACTGTATGAATGACCACGAGCTAGGACTGGGATGTAACATCCCGTCTAAATGGGCCGAAATTCGGTTGGGCCGAGGCACTGCTGTGCGCGTGGGCTGTGGTCCGAAGCTGTAGCTATGGGCACTGTAGCTCCAAGGTAGGCCAGGCCAAAATCAGGGTTACTTTGGCGGCACAACACTATTGCTCAGTCACTGTTCATGCGAGTTACTGTGTAGCCAGATTTTGGTAACAGTGAATCGTAGGACGGGCAGACCGACTTAAATATCTAGGTCAAGGACGTGTAGTAACCTTCGGTTAACCGTTTTACGCGAAGCGAGTATGAAAGCGCAAGCGGGTTGCTATGTAGGTAGGGCCCACCCCTCGGTAGATTGGGCCTGTGCCGTGTGCCGGGCCTGGGGTATTACAAATGGTAATCAGAGCTAACACTCGCGGTTTCACGGACATATGACTCAAGAGCTTGGATAGGTTGCACATGGCTCTGCAAGAGCATGGCACTTGGGCCGGAGAGCTGGGAATATAGACGTGGGCCAAGAGAGTTGTCGGTGTTTTGGACCAGTGGGCCCTCAACCACCTAGTGAAAATGTACTGCGTGCCTCTAATCCCGGATGGTGATACAGAGACACAAGGTTTATACTGGTTCAGGCAATAGGTGCCCTACGTCCAGTCTGAGAGATCGATCTTGTATTCCTTGCACCGAAGTGCTCGTAGTAGGGGGTTATAAGCTGGGCGAGAAAGGGAGCTAGTCCCAGGTCTCTGCGTGGAGCGGTGTGGATTGCTTGAGATGTTGATCTCAGACAGCGGGGAAGCGTGCGTGCTACAAAGTGTCGCTTGCGCGTGAGTGAGTGAGTCTATCTGTGTTCGCCTGTCTGTCTGTCCGTGTCCTAAAAACGGCCCCGGTCTCTCCCTTTTTATAGTTGAAGGGGGGACAAGAGTGATACATGTGTTTGCTGCGTGGCGTCCTGTAAGCGGAGGTGGCGTGTCCGAGCCATGTAGCTTGTCACTGTGGCGGCATGGTCGATGGAGCGGTCTTTTGTCCTTGGTTCACTGGAGCGACGCGCCGGTCACACCTGATCCTGTGCGACGTGGGAGCTCCAGTGATAGCTTGACGCAGGGCATGGTGGATGTAACAGAACCGACCAAATCATAAGAACGTAAGTACAAAAACAATCACCGAAGCGATCAAATTCCTGTACTTAAGCTCCCATAATCCCGGTAGTCCGGAAATCATGAAGGATTTCAACCAACTCTCGACATACAAACCAAGATCGTAATGATTCAACACAACACATCATCTGTTACAACATTTCATAAGTAGCATTCGGATTACATCCATCAGAGTTGAATTAGAATATTACAAACCAAGTTTGAGTGTGCGGAAGCAACATAGTTTAGTACAAAACATCAAGGTTTTCAAATACATTGCCAAATCTGAGTCATGTCCCGCAAAAGCATTATCAGGTACGAGGACTAGTAGAGACCGCGCCCAACGGTCTAGTCTTCATCCCCAGCTGGAAGAAGGCAGTACTTGCAGCAACCAAAGTAGAACTGGTCATCTGCAACAGGTGGGAGATAAACCCTGAGTACGAGAAGGTACTTAGCTAGACTTACCCGACAAAAACAGAAATAAAGACACCAAGGATCATGCAAGGCTTTTTAGGTGGGCTAGCTTGACACAGTTGCAGAAAAGAGCTTAAGATTATAGTAACCAATTTAAACTTAGTATCAAGCTTATCATTAATTACCTGTCCACTAAATTAGCACCTGTACTAGAGCACTCACTTATTAGGAGCAAACAGTATTAACCATAGCAGGTATAATACGGCTGTCATCATCATATCATCCTTGCCGAACCATTATGTTATTAAGTGTATCTACATTGGAGATAAGCCCGTCAAGTTCTCACTAACCGGGAGAGACGGCGATTCGAATCGAATTACAACTCAGCTGAGGGGGTATTCCTAACTCTCACCCTAGCATACTTAGCAAGGGTAGCCGTGGGTTACCTTTGGTACAACTCAGGAACCAAATTCGCAGGTTCGATCAGCGCCAGCGCTCTCAGGGATTACCCTTCTGCTAGGACGATCAGGACTTTTAAATCACCTGCCCTTGGACTCACGCCTACGGCTCCCCTCCGAGGCGTACTTTATACTTATCGACTCCCGGCCTGAGTTGAGCTACTCGGCTTCGCGGTCGGTCTCCAGACCCGGCCAACTAAGAGAGAGGCATGCGTTCAACATGAACAGGAAAGGCTCCAAGAATCAGTCCTTAAGCGACGCAGACGGAGTCACTGCAAACCGGCAAGCCTCCGTCCGGTCTTTATTTCAAATTAAGACTGGTTCTTTTCCACGATAGCAAATATAGCCAACCGTGCCACATGTATATTCCTATATCTCGCGGGTGACAGGAAATCACCCGACTTCTACCGTGTTTAAGCAGGGATAAGCACTACTCGAGCCTGAGCTACATAGGATTTAGGGTAACAATATCTGGACAAGGAATTGGGTAACCAATGCAGCAAGTGTTTGCATCCAACACCTAAACTTAATGCAACAATATATATATATGTAACAATAATACTGTACTGCATTTCAGAAATTAGGAGGCTTAATATGCTCCGGGGCTTGCCTTTCACAAAGTTGCAAGGATGGTGGTCAGGGCACTCAACGGCGACCTCGTCTGGCACTTCTCCTGAAGGCTGCTCCTCCTGAATCTCCGGTGTCGGCTGCTGCTGCTCGCTCGGCTCCTCGAATTCCAGCAGGGTTACTCCTTCTGGTACACCTATTGCATGCCGATGCACAAGATAAGTATCATGGATGCATAAGGAATGACATGATGCTCATGATGAATGAATCACAATGGTTGTTTATGAAAACATCACTGGACACTCGTTTACCGAGTAATTAGCTCTATTCAAATCACTTTAAGCATGTATCCAACTTAACTTAAATAACAAGAGCAACTTACCTAACTTGCATAACCTAAGATAAAGATGCTCATCTTCAGTTAAAGGCCTAACACCTAGGAACAGTACCATGAACTTAGAATAGTAAAGACATACTTAAAATAACAACTAAAGCTTCATATGCAACAAGTAGTAACTTAATTATTTAATGATTGTGCAAAAGCATACTTTGATCAAACCAAGTTTACCAACTTGTTTTGCATACCTAATAAACATCAGAAAGTATAGTGTCAACTTCTAAATAAATTATTTAATACCCTTTTCTAATTTATCTAGTTAATTAGGTGATTAAAGCAATATATAGTAAAACTGTTCATAAAAATCTATAAAAATTACAGTAGCTATCTCATGCTTCACATAGGCTACCATAAAAATTTCAAAGCCATTGAGTAAGTATAACAGTCTACACAAAAATGATAAGGCATACTGGCTTAAAATGGTATAATTAAGAAATCCTAATGAAAAGTGTCAAGCAACAGATTTCACATTTTTCCTAGCATCATTCTAGCATAAGAATAGTACCCACCAAATTTTACCTTTACTGGATCTATAGAAAAATTATAAAAATTCACACAAGATCCACCTATTAATAAAAGGAAATTCTATAACTTAAAAACTACACATGCACTAGCTCTGAAATTTTTACCAGAGCTTCAAATAAACCAAAATAGAGGACCCACAAAATTTCATAATTTTTGGACCACAGAAACTCAAGATAAAATTCAAACAAGTTTGCATGCTTCTAAAAACACATTTCAAACTCCTATTTAATTCATCCAAATTTTCTAAAACATGTGCTCATATTATATTTTTATTAAATACTAGACATGACCAGGAACTTAACAAAATTAGAACCACATCATTTGGATCTATATACTAGGAAATACATATTTTAGAATCATGCACATAAATCTGTGAAAACAATAAACAAAATAAATAAGAAAACCTAAAAGCTACAGGTGGGCTGGCCCAAGGAACGGCGGCCCACGAGCAACGCTGGCGCGGCCCAAGATGCGGCTCAGCCCAAGCTGGATCCCGCCTGAGCCTCGGCGGCTGACAGCCGGGTCCCACGCGCCAGCGAGAGGAGCAGGGGAGGCGGCCTCGGCGACGGTGGAACTCGCCGACGGCGAACCCTCCGGTGAATTGAACAGCACCGGCGTGCTTCCCAAGTCCTCACGCTTCGATTTCCCTACCACGCCGAAGCTCTAGTGGTCCCTAAGCGCTCCGGCCACGGCGCACGGCGAATCGGCCATGGCGCACGGCGGCGCTCGGCCGTGTCCCGGCGTGGCTGGACCGACACTGGTGATGGCATTTACACCCAAGCAGCTACTCGTGATGGAGAAGGCTAAACGCGAGCTAAGAATGGAGGAGGGGAACGGTGCCGTGCTGGCCACGGTGAGGTCACCGGTGTGGCAATGGCGCAGCGGTGTCAGAAAGGTCACAGCGACCTTACCCAAGCCTAATTGACGCAGCAGTGAGGTGGAGGAGGTGGAGTAGGTCACGGCGCAGCTGCTAACGATCAGGGCAACGCGTTTTCGCGGTGGCGAGCAAGCGGGGCGAAGGCGGAGCAATGGCGGACGGCGGCGCTCTCTTGCAGCGCACGGTGGGAGGCGAGGAATGCGAAATGGGAAGGGCGAGTGCGTTCGGGCAGGCGCGAGGTGGCTTCAAGACACGGCTCCGACACCAGGAGGCGCACGGCGCATGGCCAGCGCGAGCAGGTGTCCGGCGACGGGTGGCGGACACGCGGCGTCGTTTTTCTGAAACTTGATCACTGTAGCCCCGATTCAGTGCTCACTTTCGAGGACTGACAGCGCCCATTCGACGATCATTAACTCCTAATCCGTGGCGATCCAGGTTAAGCCGTAGTTAACAAAGTTGGAGACCTACATGAGTACTACAAGTTTACTAATTGGAGCTCGAGCTAGTTCAGCTTGGTCAGTGAGATACAGTGCTCCAAACATCAGCTCATGAAACTAAAATCTGCTTGGGACTTAGGAAAAATTTGCTAAGTATGAAATCAGCATGTACATCTGACTTGTGGGCCATGTTTGAGTATGTTCTAGCCATTTTCATGAATTGGCCATAAAACAACTTTTGTTCCTTGATAAATTATCTACAACTTTTGTAAAGAGCGCACAGCCATGCAAAGCTTCTAAGTTGGACTTTTGAATCAGTCAAACGATGACACTCCATGGGTCAATTTAAGTCAAACTTGCACTTGAGGGCAATTTGGTCATTTTGGTCTACATGAACAATGTTCCAACAAGTAAACTAAATGTAGTTAAGGTGTATTAGACCATGATCAACCATTTTATAAAGTTGTTATACCACTTCTACTGATCACATGTGATAAAGAAAGTAAAACAAGCAATTCATGCATATGTTTCAATACAATGTTTCACATGTTGCATGACCTTGTTGTTATCCTATACTTGTCACATTACTACCATATTGCCATGTTTCCAAGTATGAGAGTTTCATGTAACATTCACATGTTGCACTACTACCATTCACAACAATCAAGCATGAAACATACACAGTTGAAAATGTTGCATATGCACGTTTCAGTAACAATGACATGATGACATAGATAATGCACATGTTTATGAAATGGCATGCAATTTAGTGGAAGCCAAACACCTAGGGTGTTACAGTGGACGACGTGCCGGTCGCTGTGTGCTGGTAGTGTAAAGAGCCGAGGCTCAGTTGGTGCCGAGGATGAGCCATCGTGGGGGGGGGCTCGGCGAGCATGAATCCCGAGGCTACCGAGACCCTGAAGTGGATTGCCGAGGCTCGGAGGGAGCAGTTGGTCCTATACACTGATTCCGAGGCTACAGTGACCCGGACTTGACTCCCCACGCCGCGTTGTTCTTAGAGCAGGGGTTAGGTAGCACAGTGTAGTGCGGGCGTCAGTCGCGGGCACAGTACCAAGCATAGCGGCCGGTAATCCCTGCCCTGTCCTGTCCCGGACGGCCTGGTGTTGAAGCGACTTCCCATCTCGTCGGCCACTCCATTGTGTCGATCCATCGTCCGGCTGACGTCGCGGGAGTGGTTGGTCACGTTTAGTTGGACGTGACATTCCGTCAGGGAGATCGGTCGAGGTGGAGGCGGCGGGGTTGTTGTCGAGCCGGCCTCGAGTGAGGCGGAGAATTGGCATCTCGTCTGAGGCTTTACATGCGGGGCCTCGAGCGAGACAGAGAATCGGTTCCCCATCCGAGGCCTCACATGCGGTGCCTCGAGCGAGACGGAGAATCGGTACCCCGTCCGAGGCCTTTCGTGCGAGGCCTCAAGCGAGGCGGAGAATCGGTAGCCTGTCCGAGGCCTTTTGTGCGAGGCCTCGAGCGAGATGGAGAGTCGATAGCCTCGGACAAGGTGGGGGTTAGCCAGTAGTTGTCTCTTGGCTTTGATTTTAACAGGGTCTAAGCGATTTTTTCGGTTTTTGCTTAGGGGGGCCCTTTTTATGGTACCCGACAGTAGCCCCGAGCCTCAAGGAGGGTGTGAGCGCTCTCCCTAAGGTTCTGACGAGACTTGGCTCGCGGCAGCTCTTGGTGGGATGGCGTTTCGTACTCGAGGCCTTGGTGGGTGCGCGTGAGTGCACCCACCGGGTGTAGCCCCCGAGGCCCTGGAGGAGTGGATTTATTCCTCTAGGGACTTTTCTCATGTCGTGCGAGGGGTTTTATTGCGTTTGCTAAGCCCATGGGGGCGAGTTTGGGTCGCTGGGTGTCGATGAAATATGGTCGGCAGTCTATCTAGGGGTATGCCCAAGGTAGTAGATTATTGGCAGACAGATGCGCAAGCCACAAACAAGACGGTGACGCAAGATAGACGTGAGGTTTTATCTAGGTTCGGCCGCCAAGAAGGCGTAATACCTACGTCTTGCGTCTGATTGTATTGCTGTATGTCAATGAGAGATGTTTTTAGAGGGGTCCCCTACCCGCCTTATATAGTCCGGGGGTAGGGTTAGAGATCTGAAAACTAATCCTAGCCAGTTATAATTGCCATATGTGGCCGGATAAGGATTCCTATTCTAACCGACCAGGATCTTGCTTGATCACCAAATCTGCCTTGACTCCTTGCGCGGGACTCCAAATAGGTTGGTCGGGCCACGCATCATCTTTTGATGGACTAGACCCTCTGATCTAGGCCGGCCCAAGCCTAGCCATAAGGGTATAGGGGTTAATCCTCCCACACCTAGTCCACGAGCACCATGTATTATGCTGCGACACGTCATTTTAACCTTCTCCGACAAGTAAGGCTTGAGTCCTTGACATCTCTGACCACCATTGTCGCTGGAGAAGTAGGTTGTCCGAAGAATGTATGGTGCTCTTAAGAAAAAAGAAAAAATTTCCATCCTGTGAAGTGTGCCCACTTGTATTTCTGAAAAGAAATGTAAGTGAACCTTGAAGCGTAGCATCCTTGATCATCAGAGGCGTAGGGGTCGAAAAACAAACACGTTCACCGCATGGTGAAGTGTGCCCACTTAGTCCTCGAGCCTGGTAGTAGGTGACGTAGGCACATGGTGCCAGGGTCTAAAAAGAATTCCCAGTTAAGTTGAGAAACCAATCATCGTACAGGCGATATGAGATGCACCAGCAGGTGCATCGTACCAATGTAGTCCCCGGGCTCGCTGGAAGGCGAAGTATGAGCCTTTTAGCAAGGTCTAAATAAATGTCTCTCAACTATATGTGAGTACAAATCACATATAGCAGAGGAGAACGATCTCCAAATAGTGGTTGGGACAGTTCCCGAGCATGATAGTAATCCTTACAATCAGTCAAAGCACAGGGGTCGATTAAATAAACACATTCACCGCAAGATGAAGTGTGCCCACTTAGTCCTCGAGCCTGGTAGTAGGTGACGCAGGCACGTGGTGCCAGGGTCTAAAAAAGAATTTCCACTGAAGTTAAGAATGCAATCGTCGTACAGGCGATACGAGATGCACCGACAGGTCCATCGTACCGATGTAGTCCCCGGGCTTGCTGGAAGGCGAAGTATGAGCCTTGTAGCAAGGTCTAAATAAATGTCTCTCAACTGTATGTGAGTACAAATCACATGTTGCCGAGGAGAGCGATCTCTGAGCATTGGTTGGGACAGTCCCCGAGCACATTAGTGGTCGGAGCAGTCCCCGAGCACGACAGTGGTCTGGGCAATCCCCGAGGATTGTAGTGGTTGGAGCAGTCCCCGAGCATGGCAGTGGTCTGGGCAGTCCCTGAGCATTGTAGTGGTCAGAGCAGTCCCCGAGCATGGCTGTGGTCTGGGCAGTCCCCGAGCATTGTAGTGGTCGGAGCAATCCCCGAGCACGGCAGTGGTCTGGTCCATCCTTGAGCACAAAACATGCAGCGAAGAAACGAACGCCGCTAGTACTATTATTTGGTGTATTTATTTATCTCCTTACTCTATCAAGTCCAATCTGACACGTCTGGTCAAAAAAGCAGATGGGTATAGCACGTCACACTGTCTTCTTTCTCGTTCTGGCAAACAGTCGCTTGGTACCTGTAAGGAGGTGCGTCAGTGTGGGCCCTCTCACACTATCATCGAAGAGGCGCGTACACTGGTAACGAAGTGGCACGTTTATTGGCGTAGATCTCAAGGTTGTGAAAACAACTGTCTACGGCGCATGCGCACGTTTCCCAAGAATCTCGGGCGAACAAAACGACGGAGCTCTTGGTTATTTATAATATAGAACTGGTAAGTTACTTTTTACCGATCCCCATTATCATTCGTTGCCACAGCCTTCTTCTTCCTCTTGCCGAACCCTATTCCTCCGAAATCATCACCAATCACCCCTCCACCGCATCCACCCCTTTAGCAAGGATGAATTAATGGCGAAGGAGTCATGGCGAAGGAGTGGTGGAAGTCAAGGAGCAATGAGCAGTCCATCGAAGACCTCGTCACCATGGGATTGCTCCACAACAAAGCACTCATGGGATGGCGCGCACCGGAAGGAGAAAGCTACCCTGATCCACAACCAGGTGAGATTGTGGTTTTCGAGGATTTCTTCAAGCAGGGTTTTGGGGTTCCAGTGCACCCTTTCCTTCAGGGGCTCTATTTGTATTACGAGATTGGGATTTGCAATCTGCATCCCAACTCAATTCTTCTTGTCTCCACCTTCATCCATCTTTGCGAAGCCTATTGTGGCTTCCAGCCCCACTTCGACCTCTTTCGCCATCTGTTTTGTTCACGGAAGAAAGGGAGCGGCGGCTCAAAGATAGCTAGAGGCGTATACCTAAATCTTCATGACGGGATGAAGGCCCAGTACTTGCACTGCCCTTGGAACACATCGCTGGACGAATGGTACAAGAAGTGGTTCTACATCCGCGAAGAGCCAAACACGATCACCCTATGCGACGTGGGGTTCATTCCGGAGAAGAAGAACAGCTGGTCGAAGAAGCCCGAGAACTTGGAACAGATCGCAGAACTGCTCGGGGTGATCCTGTGGGGAAAGCTGGATGGTCCAAGCGTGGTTGGGAACTTTATCAGCCAAAGGATCCAGCCCTACCAGAGGAGGGTATATCCTGGCTATGAATACCAGGGGAGCGCAGATCCAACAAGGACTAGAAAAGAGACGCTTCACAAGATCGAAGTCAAGGCCAGAATTGGGGAGCTATTCAACTTAGCCGATCCCAATTATGTCAGGTTAAGTGACATCGAGCATGCCTTCAAGCTGGCCCGACCTCCCCCAAAGGTAAATTATGCTTCCTTGTACCTGTAGAGTTATGTTGTAACAAAAATTGACTGTGTTGTCGCCTTTATGTTTCCCAGAGTAATGGTCGTGATAGGGCAGCAGTGTTTGTGTCTCCACCCCCTGGTGTGGATTGGCCGCAAGTTGCCAGCCCAACCGCCCAGACCAGTGCCAGGGCCGAAGACATCGACTGGGCCGTACTCAGGGTTGGAGAGGAGGCAACGGCCAGGGCTACTGGCAAGCAGCCGGCGGCCAACAAACGTCGTCAGGCCATCTTCCCACTTTCAGACGATGAAACAGAGGTTGCGGACATCTTCCGACTCGTCCCTCGAAAGAGGAGGAGACAAATGGAGTCAATGGAGCAGGGTGGCTCCTCTATTCCAGCAGGGATCGCATCACCGACCACTGCAACATAGAGGACAAGCAGAGAAGGTGTCGAGCACCAAACCCCGGCGCCGGTACTGGTCGTGGAAAAAGACCCAGTGGAACCCGTCGAGCACGTGGAGCAAGCGCGGTCGAAGAGACGCTCCTTCGCCACGTCATTCCATGCTTCCAATCTGTAAGTATTTGTAACCTTGATGTAAGCTTACAACTTGTATTGAATACTATTGTCTTCTGAACTTATATCTGATATATTAGGTCGGCATCCACCGAAAATCCCGACCAGCTAGCCGAGTGCGGCATGACTTCGCCAGCAATGGCGGAAAAAACTGCCCAGCAGCCAGCTATGGATGAACCTATGGAAGAAAATCCACCGGAACCTCAGCAGATGAGTGGCCAAACGACAGTCCCCAAGCAGCTGGTCAAGAAGAGAGCCGAGCCAAGTACAAGTGCTCTGAGCACTAACCCTGCTGAGGGGGATACTTCGGCGCCAAGGGGACCAGACCAAGCCGAGGAGCAGCAGCCGGAGGTGGCACAGAGCATGCTTGCCGATGCTACGGCTCGTGGGAAAGCCATAGTGGTCGCAGAGACTACAAACTCTAGACCAACGCCACCTCCTGAACAAGAGGCCGAAGAGGACGAAGTAGAAGAGATCCTGGGCCGTCCCCAAGACAAACAACAACATGTATATGTGTCGCGCTGGCGGAACAACGAGTGGGTTATGCATGAGGAAATCCCAGAGGTCAAAGAGACCCTAAAAGTTGAACGAGCGGCAAAATGTCTAGTGACAGAAGTCCAGGTATGTTTGGCTTGACCACTTGATCCTGCTATTTAGTCGAACTGTCTGACTTAGCTTGTTTGTATACAGGACTTGATGAAGACCGCAAAGTACCGAAAGAGGTGCTTTGACCAGATTGAGGGAATCACGACCAACAATAGAGAACTAGCGGCCGAGGTGGAATGCTTGCGCCGCCAACTTGAAGCCGCCGACCAGGAGAGGATGGAGCAAGAGGCACAGAACGAGAACCTGGTCGTCCAGCTCAGTAACAAAGAGCAGGAAAAAATAAGTAAGTTGTCATTTTATCACAGCAAGTGCTTGACACGTGTTGTTGCATTGTTGGTAGTGATAGCTGTAGTGCAGGCTTAGAAGCCGAAGTAACCCGCCTCCAAGAGGAGAATAGCCGTGTGACCGCAGAGTGTGGTCGTCTAAAGGAGGATAACAAGAAACTAGCACGCAACCAGTCTCAACTCCAGGACCGCACAACCAAAATGAAGGAGGAACTAAAAAGTAAGTGTTCTAGACCACCTTTCTCATTCTGTTGCCCGCCTTATCTTGTCGTGCCATTACATTTTGATGTCTTGTACGGTTTTTAGTTTTAAAAGTCGATGCCAAGAAACATCTAGAAGCCGTGATGAAAGATCGTGACGGCTGGAAGGCGTGATGCCTAGAGACCACTGAGGATCGGGACACATGGAAGAACCGGTGCCAAGAAGTGGCAACTAGCATTTTGCCCATCCTCGACCTTATCGACCCGGCGCTCACAGAGGAAGAGCCGAGGATGCCCCAGCTCGGACTGGTCGAGAGATGCAGAAAGGCATGGGGATGGTTCTAAGAGTTCGTGAACGAGGTGGGTGAGTACACGGGTGCACATGTGCTAAGCATGGTGCGTGCCCACTACCCCCTGATCAATCTCAAGCGCCTGGAGGCTGGGTACCCGAAGGAGGTAGACCCGGACAAGGCTAAGGAGCTTCGGATGGCCCAGCTGGACCTGTCGTCAAAGATAATTGGCGACATTAACCTGTGTGGAGGTGGGACAGCACCTGTACAGGGTACGCCATCGACAAGTCAGCTAGAAACGCCATAAGTTGCAAGCCAACCGATGAAGCCTGCGGTCTCGACCAGCCAGGCATCGGTGGGGCCATCCCCTTCAGCTCGATCGGCACAAGAGTCCCCGAGACCCGAGTAGGATATCGGAAGCAGCGAGCAGTAGGTGCCGCGCGCCTCGACCGGCCAATGGAATAGGCTTAGAGCTATAGAAGAAGGACATAGTTGTGTTATTGTAAACTTGGGCCTCTTCAGGCAAGCTTGTAATAACATAACTGTATATCATCATAAGCTTGTTTGCTTTGTATAAAACGTATTTAAGCTTGAAACTCATGTTGGTGTAACTAAGTGAGAACATGTTAACATTCTATTTAGTTGTACCATTTTGCTCGACACGTCATCCCGAAAAGTTTGTGCGGCCCTAGTTTGCCATGTGGTCGGAGTGTGAGGTGCGTGACCTGTGCACACGTAGACGCGGACAAGTCAAACCAAGGGGGACCTGCCGATCACCCGTAACGTAGAGAGCAGATCCCATGCACGTGTTGGGAGGAACCAGAGACAGGGCCTGCTCCGAAAATCGTAGAAGGAATGGTGGTCGGCTTTTACTGGCTAAGTTAGAATAACCATAAAATTTGAAGTTACACATTAGAGTGGTCGGAGAAATCATAATAGCTTTATTGAAGTAAATCGAAAGTACAAAAGGAGTACATATCTCAGTGGTCAAGCATAAAAACGTCTAAGCTTGTCGATGTGCCATGAGTTTGGTACGTCCGTACCGTCCAGGTGAGCTAACCTATAAGACGTTGGTCGTGTGACTTCCTTGATCATGAAGGGCCCCTCCCATGGGGTTGCGAGTTTATGGACACCAGCCTGGTTCGTCTTCCACTTCAGGACCAGGTCCTCGACCATGAAGAACCGCTCTTTAACGTTCTTGTTGTAGTACCTACGCAAAACAGCAAGGTATTTGGCCGTACGTACACAAGAATCAAGCCGCTTCTCTTCTATGCTATTCACTTCTAGTTCTCGTACTTCATTGACCCTTCCTTCGTCGAAGTTCTCTACCCATGCTGATCTAAAAGTTATATCTGCTGGAAGGACTGCCTCAGCACCGTAAACCATAAAGTACGGTGAGATGCCGATGTTACGACTGGGCTGAGTTTTGAGGCCCCAGACCACGGCTGGTAACTCTTTGAGCCATCTTCCGGGAGCTTTGTCATTTTCTCTATACATCCTCTTCTTCAATGCATCTAAGATCATGCCATTGGCTCGCTCGACTTGTCCATTAGCTCTAGGGTGTGTCACCAAGACATATTTTACTACTATGCTCCTTTCATCGCAGAAGTCCCAAAAAGCGTGTCCAGTGAACTAAGTACCCAGATCAGTGATGATGCTGTTGGGTATACCGAAACAGTGGATGACCTGGTCGAGGAATGTGATAGCCTTTTCTGAGGATGCCTATACCAGAGGCATGTATTCTATCCACTTAGAAAATTTATCGATCAGCACAAAGACGCATGTAAATTTCCCTGGAGCCGGTTTGAAGGGCCCGATCATATCCAGTCCCCAGCATGCGAAGGGCTAAGAGGCTGGTATTGTCTAGATCTCATGTGCTGGTACGTGGATTCTCTTGGCGAAGAACTGACAACCCTCACAGTGGCGGACTAGCTTCTCTGCGTTGGCTACTGCTGACGGCCAATAGAACCCTGCTCGGAAAGCCTTACCAACCAGCGTTCTTGAGGCCGCGTGGTTACCGCAGGAGCCAGAGTGGATTTGGTCCAGGAGATGTTCACCATCCTCCTGGGTTATACACTTCATCAAGATTTCCTCCTTTGCGTTCTTGCACCATAGCTTGCCATCGATGAGCAGGTACTACTTACTGCGACGCATTAGGCGCCCGTTTTCTATCTGATCAGTGTAATCGCTACCATCTGTTAGGTACTTGATGAAAGGTGTTCTCTAGTCGAGCTCATGAGTGGTCAGAGGCGGCTCGGCGGTGCATGACACCAGAACCATAGCCACCAACTGCTGGTCTGAAGGCTTGTCGACCATGGAATCTTCCTCTTCGATGGAAGGCGTGAGCGGGTCTTGGATGAATACGCCATGTGGGATTTTGGCTCGAGATGATCCTAACTTTGACAGCGCATCCGCTGCTTGATTTTTGTCTAGGACCACGTGTATATACTCGATGCCATAGAACCTGCCTTTTAGCTTTCTGATCGATTTGTAGTATGCATCCATCTTTTCTCTGGTCGTGTCCTAGTCCTTATTGAGTTGGTTGATGATCAGAGCCGAGTCTCCATAGACATAGAAACGTTTAACACCAAGATCAACCACAATGCGCAAACCATGTAGGCATGCTTCGTATTCGGCGGCATTATTAGATGCTGGGAAATAAATCCTGAGGACGTACCGGAGCTGCTCCTTGGATGGTGACACGAAAAGGACTCCTGCTCCCGCACCGTCAATGTTGAGAGAGCTGTCAAAGTACATCGTCCAATACTCATCGGATCCCAGAGAGGCAGGCGTGCTTAAGTCTGTCCACTCGAGGATGAAATCGACGAGTGCCTGAGACTTGATTGTTGTATGACTTGCAAATTCCAAGGAGAAGGGGCATAGCTCCATTGCCCATTTGACGATGCGCCCGTTCGCATCCTTGTTGCTAATGATGTCTCACAGAGGGTACTCAGTCATGACCACCATATGATATCCGTCGAAGTAAGGTTTCAACTTTCAGGATATTATCAGTATGGCGTAGATCAACTTCTGAATCTGTGGGTACCTAGTTTTGGACTCATTGAGCACCTCATTGATGAAATAGATTGGTCGCTGTACCTTGTAGATGTGGCCGGGCTCATCGCGCTCGACCACCATGGCCGTGGAGACCACTCGATTAGTAACCGTAATGTAAAGCAGGAGTGTTTCGTCTTCTCTGGGAGCGGTGAGGACCGAAGGTGACATAAGGTATTGTTTTAGCTGTGTGAAGGCAGCGTCTGCTTCCTTCGACCACTCAAACTTTTCGGATGCTTTGAGCAGTTTAAAGAACGGTAATCCTTTTTCGCCTAATCTTGATATGAAACGGCTGAGGGCGGCCATGCATCCGGTGAGCTTCTGAACATCCTTCACCTTTTTGGGCGGCTTCATGTCTAAGACAGCTTTGACTTTATCCGGGTTGGGGCGTATGCCGTCGTGACTGACGACGTTGCCAAGTAGTATGCCAGAAGGTACACCAAAGATGCACTTTTTTGGGTTTAATTTCCACTAGAATGTGTTAAGGGTTGCAAAGGTGCGTTCCAGGTTGTCAACAAGGGTATGTGCTTCCTTGGTTTTGACCACTATATCATCAACATAAGCCTCGACGAGGTCGTCTTTTATCTCATCTTTGAGGCAAGCTTGTATAGCACGTTGGTAGGTAGCCCCGGCGTTCTTGAGCCCGAACGACATGGTCGTGTAGCAGTAGGCACCGAAAGGCGTGATAAAAGATGTCTTGATCTGGTCATCCTTTTTGAGGGCGATCAAGTGATAACCAGAGTAGCAATCGAGAAAGGAAAGCAGCTCGCAGCCGGCTGTTGAATCTATGATCTCGTCTATGCAAGGTAAGCTGAAGGGGTCCTTAGGGCAGTGTTTATTGAGATCAGTGTAATCAACGCACATTCTCCATTCATTATTCTTTTTGCATACAAGAACCAGGTTGGCTAACCATTCCGGATGATACACTTCTTTGATAAATCCGGCTGCCAAAAGCCGTGTAACTTCTACCCTAATCGCCTCCTTTTTGTCGCGAGCGAACCGTCGTAGCTTCTGCTTGATAGGTTTGGCCTTGCCGTTGACATTCAAGGAGTGCTCGATCAAGTTTCGAGGTACACCGGGCATGTTAGTAGGTTTCCATGCGAACACATCCACGTTGCTCCTCAAGCACCTAACGAGCGTGTCTTCCTATTTGGGATCCAGGTTGGCCCCGATAAGGGCCGTTTTGCTGGGATCACCGTCGACCGGCTGGATCACCTTGTGCTCCTTGGACTTGATGTTCTTGCATGGAGCCTCGAGCTTCGGGATCTCCAGGGGGTCGGTCGAGGTCTTCTTAGCGTCGAGCATGGTCTCGGCCATGCAAATAGAGAGGTCGTGAGCCTCTACTATTTTGAAACTGTCGTCTTCGTAGGTATAAGCTGCGTACACGTTGCCTCGGAGGGTTAGAACTCCTTTCTCAGTAGGCATCTTGAGCACCAGATACCTGTAATGAGGTATGGCCATGAACTTGGTGAGCGACGGTCGACCAAGAATAGCATGGTAGGTGCCTTCGAAGTCAGCGACCATGAAGTTGACGTAGTCGATGCGGAAGTGGTCCGGGGTCCCAAACTGCACAGGTAGCGTGATCTGCCCGAGAGGTGTAGAGCTCTGTCTGGGGAGAACACCCCAGAACTATGCCTCGTATAGCTTGAGGTCCGCCTGAGCTATCTTCAGGGTGGGCAGACTATTCTTGAACAGTATATCGATGGAGCTGCCGTCGTCGATCAGTACTCTATCGAATTGAACCTTGTTGATATAAGGATCGAGGACCAGGGGAAAACGTCCTGGCTTAGATATTGTGGCCCATTGGTCCTTTCTGCTGAAGGAGATTTCACGGTGAGACCATGGAGGGAGCCATGATCGATGAGGAGGTTGTCGGTGTTGTCCACATTCAAGCAAGCGCGGGCGAGCAGCTTGCGTTCTCGTTTGGTCTTGATGGACACTTTGCCTCCGATGATGGTGTACACACAATCGGTTGGCTTGACGTACTTGTGATGAGGGTCTGCATCGTCGTCATCGTTATCCTCGTTGTGCCATTCCCCTACGTCGTTAGGCTTGTCGGATGTATCCGGAGCCTGTTGACGCGTGTAGATAGACTTGAGAACGTGGCAATTCTCTATGGTATGGTTTGACTTAGGATGGAGCTGGCAAGGCCCTTTCAATGCTTTGGCATAGTCGTCTTCGTAGTTACGACATCCGCCACCCTTTTTAACGGTGTTGACCTCGCCATCGTCTTCCCGAGCACGCTTGCTCCTGTAATCGTCACGGCGGTTACGCCACTGATTACGTTGGTCGCGGTGGTTGCGGGAGTCATTGTGCTGGTTGCAGCGGTCAAAATTGTCGTTCTGACCACGGTTGCCGTGGTAGTCATCGCGGTGTGGGGGGTGGTCGGAGCGTGGAACCCTTGCTGCTTCTTTAATAATTATCTTTTTAGTGTCATCGGTGTCCGCATATGTTTTAGCGGTGGCTAGGAGCGCTGTGATCGATTCAGGTCTCTTGCGGAGGAGCTTGTCCCTTAGGGCGTCGTGGAAGCGGAGGCCAGTGATGAAAGCCTCGATTGCCTCGTTGTCGGAGATTGATGGGACCTTGATGCGCATCTCTGAGAAATGCCGGACGTACTCACGCAGTGGCTCATCTTTTCAATCTTGAATCCGTTGCAGATCGTATTTGTTGCCTGGTTGTTCACAAGTAGCAATGAAGTTGTCGATGAAGGCTTGCTTGAGCTCCTGCTAAGAATCAAAGTAGTTCGCCGGCAAGTTGATCAGCCATTGGTGACCTGCATGGCCAACAGCGACTGGGAAATAGTTAGACATGACGTGCTCATCAGCCATGGCTGATCTGCACGTAGTTTCGTAGAGCATGACCCATAATTCGAGGTTTTCCTTACCGTCGTACTTCTGAAGTTTCTCGAGCTTGAAGTTCTTGGGCCATATGACTTGGTGAAGGTGTGGAGTAAACTGCTTCAAACCCGGTGGGCCATGGGCTGTGTCATATTCCATACGGCGATAACTTTCGTGGGATGCTCGATCATCGGCTCTCTGGTTGATGTGAGCGCACAGATCGCGTCCACCGAGGTAATGGTGGAGGTCGTTATTGCCATCGCGGCGATCTCAATTGCCATCTGGATTAGCCCTACGACCGTGGTTATCATGGCGATTGTCGCGGTTGTCTCAGCGGTTATCATCCCGGACGTCGTGGCGGTTGTCCTCCCGACGGCGGTTGTCATCCTGGCCACCATCATGGCCACCGTTTCCGCTTTAACGATTGTCTGATGGGTCGTTGTTGCGCGAGCCACGTTGGTTGAGTGGCTGTGAGCGACTTGGATACTGGCGGCTGTGGCTTGACTCGACTGAGACGGATGGAGCCCGGGCTTGATTTATAATCTCTGCGGTCTAGGCCATAGCAGCCGTTAGATAGGCTTGTATTTCATCGCGAACTGCTTGGGTTTCTGGGGTGTTGGGTAGCCATTGCATTGTCGCCATGGCGATGGCTACGTTGGCGCTTAGAGTCCTGAAGACTTGTTTGAACCCCTGGACCGTAATGGGCTCGATGCCCTTTATCGCGTTTTGCCGAACCTCCGAGTGTGAGCTTGGGTCGCTGGTATTCGACCTGGTTGTAGGGAGAGCCCTCGAGCCTCCGCACGGAGCGAGAGGGCGATCAGGAGTCTCCCTGTCTTTTTCGTGCGACCCTCGCGTATCCTTTTTGTTCGGAAGGAGGGGTTGTTTGCTGAGCCCTCGGGTGTGAGTTTGAGTCGCTGGGTCTCGGCATGGTTGCAGGAAGAGCCCCCGAGCCTCTGCATGGAGTGAGAGGGTGATAAGGAGTTCCTCTGGCTTTTTGTGTGACCCTCGCACATCCTTTTCATTCAGAAGGAGGGGTTGTTTGCTGAGCCCTCGAGTGCAGGCCTGGGTCGCTGGGTCTCGGCATGGTTGCAGGTAGAGCCCCCGAGCCTCTGCACGGAGCGAGAGGGCGATCAGGAGTTCCCTGGCTTTTTCGTGTGACCCTCATGCATCCTTTTCGTTCGGAAGGAGGGGTTGTTTGTTGAGCCCTCGGGTGCGAGTTTGAGCCGCTGGGTCTCGGCATGGTTGCAGGTAGAGCCCCCGAGCCTATACATGGAGCGAGAGGGTGATCAGGAGTTCCCCTGGCTTTTTGTGCGACCCTTGCGCATTCTTTTTGTTCAGAAGGAGGGGTGGAATATGCTAGGCTACCCTCAGTGGGCGCGAGCGGTGACACTTCCGGTGAGCTGTTATCGGGTAAGTCTGAGTGGAGGCCCGTGCCCCATTCGATAGGGGTCCGCTAGTGGTCTAGAGATGCACTCTAAAAGTACCAGAGGGATTCTCTAGTGGGTCCCAGGGTCATTCGATTGGCCCCGAGGGCTCGATACCTCCCTACGGTGGGATCCCATTCGGAGACCTCCCTGCCGGTCTCAGACACGACTTAGGGCATCCCGAGCGATCGCTTGCTTGGGCCTCGACCATGTACGGGCTCACCCATAGTTGTCCCTGACTCTGTTGTCTTGGGGCAGCTGTCGAGACCCTCGGGGGCCCAGCCTTCGAACCCCTGGACCGTAACGGGCTCGGTGCCTAGTTCCTTTGTCTGAAAGGAATCGGGTGGGGGATATTCCCCTCCCATCGGCTGACAACGGTAGGTGCGCCTTTTGAGGCAGTTTTCTTGGGAAGGCGGAACGGCGCCTTCCGCTGCTGTGGCCGGATGCAACGCGGTGTCAGCGGATGGGACATTACTGTGTGCGCGATTAATAAGGAAAAGGTGGGGCGCGTGGGCGGTTTAATCAGATCTAGATTAACTATGCCAGATTTGAGGGAAACTTCCCCATTTTCGTCGCCCATCCATTTCGCCCCCTTCCCTCATAAATACGTGACGAGCCTCGCCCCTTTCCTCCTTACCTTGCCTATATTTGTCCTTTCTGTCCTCGAGCCATTGCTAAGAATAGAGAGCGTCGGGGAGAAGAAGGGAGAAGGGAGGGAGAGAGAGAGAGAGCTCGCCTTACCACCGTAGCCGCATTCTCCATGGCACTCATGGCCAGCGGTGCTACTGTCATTCAGGTGGACCCCTGGGGTTCGTTCGATGTGTCCATGGAGACACTACAGTCGCTTGTCGACGATGGCCTCCTTCGCCTGATTACCAACCCTAATAGACCGGAGTGGATTGCTCCGGGAGGTGAGCCAGAGCCGAGGCCACGCGATGGTTACATCGTGAGCTTCGTGTTCTTCCACGAGCGCGGTCTTGGCCTGCCGGCGGACCGGTTCATGCGGGCGCTCCCGCACTACTATGGCGTGGAGCTCCACAACTTCAACCCCAACTCCATCGCACAGGTGGCCATCTTCGTTGCTGTCTACGAGGGGTATCTAGGCATTGCCCCCCACTGGGAGCTGTGGCTCCACCTCTTTTGGGCGGGGTTCACCACCAAGCCGACGGGCACGACGGGCATACGGAAGGCGATGAGGGCCGGTGGCTGCACTCTCCAAGTGCGCTAGGACTGGCAGCACCTTTACATCCTAGCCCAGCTCGTGTCGTCCAATCGCTGCTGGTACAACAGCTGGTTCTACCTCCGCAACGACGACGGCGGACTTCTCCCCTACACCGGGCAGGTCATGGAGAGCTAGCCAGAGAAGTGGAGGTACGGCGTCCCGCTGGTCGACCAGCCCAAGCTATAGCCGCTCCTGGAGGGGCTAGAGAGGCTGCGCAACCGTGGCCTTACGGCGGCTGTGGTCATGGTGGCCTTCCACCGCCGAAGGGTGCTGTCGCTGATGGCTCAGCGGCGGCACCTATTCGACATGACACCGGATGAGCCGATCGAGGGCATCCGGATGTCTGCCGTCGCCCTCTCCGATGAGGAGATTCTACGTCGGGTGAGGGAGACGGTGGAGGGGCGGCTGAGGAGCGGTGGTCTGACCCTGTTCGTGATGCGCCCATCGCGGGGGTACCTCTCTTTGGTAAGTCACGCGCCGCTGTGGCCCTCGAGGCCTCCTCGCTCCTCGTGTTTTCCTATTCCCTTATTTGTGTTTGTCGTCTCCGCAGGGGATGAGGGACGTGTAAGCCTCCCCGCCGCCTGTTCCTGAGGACGTAGAGCGGCGGGCGGTGAACCGGGCGCACGCCGAGGCGCAGAAGAAGCAGAAGGACGCTGAGGAGGCAAAGCGCAAGAGGAAGATCCTTGAGCGTGAAGAGCTGGAGAAACGCCGCTGGTAGCAGAGGTAGGATGGTCTCCCGGTGGAGGCGTCTCCGTCGCCGTCAGTGTCAACGGACTCTTCGGGCGAAGATGATGAGAGCGAGGTGGGGCAGGGTCCCCTGGACCATCTCCCTGACATCATGGGGACAGTGCTCGAGGCGTCGGTGAGCGGCCTGGTGTTCCTAGGAGGAGGGGAGGGCGCCTTAGGACCGGTGATCGCCCACCCCGAGGCCGAGGCCGACATGCCTGAGGCACGGGCGTTAGGGAAGCGCGCCGTCAGCTGTCAACCGGGCGCACGGGCATTGTGCACTTCGGGGAACCTATCGTCCTTGTCGTTGTCCCTATCGCTAGTGCCCCTCATCTTGGCATCGTCGCTAGGGAGCCCAAGCTTGGCGTAGTAACGTCGGAGCATGGTGCACTCTTCGAGGGTGTGCTTCACCGGGCCCTGGTGGTAAGGGCAGGGTTTCTTAAGCATATCGTCAAAGAGCCCAGGGCCTCTGGGGCCTCGGGGATTCTTGCGATCTGCTGCCGCAACTAGACTGGCCTTGAGGACCACTTGCTTCCCTTAGCGACCCTTTTTCTTTTTCTTGGGGAGGTGGGGAGCCGAGGCCCCGGGGGCCTCGTCCTTCCGCTTCCCCTTGGCGGCATCGTCGGGGAAGATGGCCCCGATGGCCTCTTCACCCGAGGCAAAGTTGGTGGCGATGTCAAGGAGCACGGCCGCTGAGGTTGGCATGTTCCGGCCTAACTCTCGGACCAGGTCTCGGCAGGTGGTGCCGAAGAGGAAAGCCTGGACAATTTTCGAGTCACCGACGCTTGACAACTCAGTGCACTGCTTGGAGAAGCATCGGATGAAGTCTCAAAGAGACTCGTCCAGCCCCTAGCGACAACTCTTGAGGTCCCAGGAGTTCCCAGGGCGCACGTATGTGCCCTAAAAATTCCCGACGAAGACCCTTACCAAGTCGCGCCAGTTGTGGATCTGCGAGGGAGGGAGGTGTTAGAGCCAGGCTCGCGCTGAGTCTGACAGGAACAACGGGAGGTTGCGGATGATGAGCAGGTCATCGTTCGCACCGCCTAGCTGATAAGCTAGGCGGTAATTGGCCAGCCAGAGCTCAGGGTTGGTCTCACCGCTGTACTTTGTGAGGTTGGCCGGTTGCTAAAACCGGGCCAGGAAGTGAGCGCTGTGGATGGCTCTACTAAAGACTCGAGGGCCAGGCGGCTCAGGAGAAGGACTACGGTCCTCCCCACTATCGTAGCGGCCACCTCGATGTGGATGGTAGCCTCGGGCTGGCCCCTCGTTGTCGTGGCGCCGTCGCCAGCTGACCACATCGTGGTCGCCTTGCGCTTCATGTCGGTCGCCGAGGCGGTCGTGCACCGAGGGGACCCTGTTGGCCGTCGATGCCCGAGCGGGCTCGGGACGAACCAAGGCCTCCTTGTCCTACCAAGGCGATGCCATGGGAAGTTCCGAGGCACCTCCACGTCGTCGAGAGGTGGAACTTTCAGCCTGCTGCACCGCGGCAGTCTCAAGGAGGTCCCAGAGCTCACCGTGAGCCCGTCGCCCCTCCATGGTAGAGGGCTCGAGCATCGTTCGGAGTAGCATTGCTGTCGCCGCGATGTTCTGGCTAGCACGATTGAAGATAGGGGGTTGCTCACCCCCTTCGTCGTTGTTGATGCGGCGATTGACGTCATGAGCCCTTCGCCGGGCTGCTCCGCCCTCACCGTGACCCTGCTGCTCTTGCTCGAGAGTGTCTCAGAGCTGCTGTAGCAGGAGTCAGTCTTGCTCTACCTTGGCCTAAAGCTCGCGGAGCTGCTCCAAGTCAAGGCGTTGAAGCTCCTCGGGGTTCTCGTTCTGCGCTGCCGGTGGCACGATGCGTGGAGGTGTGGCGTCGCCTGCCCCCTGGCGAAGCGGGGAATAGTTGCCTGCCCCCTCATCCTCATCGCTCGCTCTCGGCATCCCAAGCCCGATGTGGAAACACTCGTGAGTGGGGTCGTAAGTGTCTTCGTTGTTGGAGTCGGAGTAACCGAAGCAGTAGTCGCTCACGGCCAAGAAGCGGCGCATAGCTTCAGGGTCGCGAAGCCCAGAAAAGTCTGCTCCGGCCCACGCCTCGTCCTCCTCTGAGGAGTCAGCGCGGGTGTGGGTCGAGGTTGTGGAGTCGAGGTCGAGGGTGAAGTGTTGGTGGCGTCCTGAGGGCTCCGCGTGTGCGGAAGCATAGGCGGAAGCATAGGCGGCGGCGGTATTGCCAAACCCGAAAGGGTACGAGGATGGTGCCATTGCCGGGCTTTGCTCTGCCGGAGTCGGCTCCTCAGGAGGTGGCAGGGCAGAGCTTGATAACGGGGCGTCGCTGCACGCCACCGGCGTTCTTCCCTTGCCTAGGCTTAAGCTGGACAGGTCCCCAACCAGGGATTCTATACCAACAGCCGGGCATGGGGTACCGGTGGAGCGCGGTACGTCGCCCTGAGCTTGCGCGCTGCCGGGGTGGTCCCGCTCGCGCTGTGCCTGGCGAGCACGATGAGAGCGGTGGCCCAAGCACCGCCTGCGCCTAGGCTGCTGGTGTGTGGTGCCGTCCTCGGTCGGTGGGGCTCTAGGTGTGAGGAGTACCATATCGTACTCACATCCTAGAGACATGAACTCTAGGCTCTCGAACCAGATCACCGTGTCGAGACGCAGTGGTCGTACGGGGTCTGCCATCCAGAACTTGTTGGGATGACGAAGCTGACACGCAGTAGATCCCCTACCTGGCGCGCCAATTGTCGGTGTTTTGGATCGGCGGGCCCTCAACCAACTAGTGAAAATGTACTGTGTGCCCCTAATCCCAAATGGTGATGCAAAGAGACACAAGGTTTATACTGGTTCAGGCAATAAGTGCCCTACGTCCAGTCTAAGAGATCGATCTTGTATTCCTTGCACCGAAGTGCTCGTAGTAGGGGGTTACAAGCTGGGCGAGAGAGGGAGCTAGTCCCAGGTCTCTGCGTGGAGCAGTGTGGATTGCTTGAGATGTTGATCTCAGGCAGCAGGGAAGCGTGCGTGCTACAGAGTGTCGCTTGCGCGTGAGTGAGTGAGTCTGTCTGTGTTCGCCTGTCTGTCTGTCCGTGTCCTAGAAACGGCTCCGGTCTCTCCCTTTTTATAGTTGAAGGGGGGACAGGAGTGATACATGTGTTTGCTGCGCGGCGTCATGTAAGCGGAGGTGGCGTGTCCGAGCCCTATAGCTTGTCACTGTGGCGGCATGGTCAATGGAGCGGTCTTTTGTCCTTGGTGCACTGGAGCGACGCGCCGGTCACACCCGATCCTGTGCGACGTGGGAGCTCTAGTGATAGCTTGACGCAGGGCATGGCGGACGACGTGCCGGTCGCTGTGTGCTGGTAGTGTAAAGAGCCGAGGCTCAGTTGGTGCCGAGGCTGAGCCATTGTGGGGGGGCTCAGCGGGCGTGAATCCCGAGGTTGCCGAGACCCTGAAGTGGATTGCCGAGGCTCGGAGGGAGCAGTTGGTCCTATACACTGATTCTGAGGCTACAGTGACTTGGACTTGACTCCCCACGCCGCGTTGTTCTTGGAGCAGGGGTTAGGTAGCACAGTGTAGTGTGGGCATCAATCGTGGGCACAGTATCGAGCACAACGCCCGGTAATCCCTGCCCTGTCCTGTCCCGGACGGCCTGGTGTTGATGCGACTTCCCATCTCGTCGGCCACTCCGTTGTGTCGAGCCATCGTCCGACTGACGTCGCGGGAGTGGTTGGTCACGTTTAGTTGGACATGACGTTCCGTCAGGGAGATCGGTCAAGGCGGAGGCGGCGGGGTTGTTGCTGAGCCGGCCTCGAGCGAGGCGGAGAATTAGCATCTCGTCCGAGGCTTTACATGCGGGGCCTCGAGCGAGACGGAGAATCGGTTCCCCATCCGAGGCCTCACGTGTGGGGGCCTTGAGTGAGACGGAGAATCGGTACCCCGTCTGAGGCCTTTCGTGAGAGGCCTCGAGCGAGGCAGAGAATCGGTAGCCTGTCTGAGGCCTTTTGTGCGAGGCCTCGAGCGAGACGGAGAGTCAGTAGCCTCGGACAAGGTGGGGGTTAGCCAGTAGTTGTCTCTTGGCTTTGATTTTGACAGGGTCTAAGCGATTTTTTCGGTTTTTGCTTAGGAGACCCCTTTTTATGGTACCCGACAAGAGTCGATCCTGAGCATTTGTCCCGAATATGGTAAGCCAGTCTAGCATTCGACGAGGACGTCGAATCCTAGGGGGTCATTGTAACATCCCCGCCTAAATGGACCGAATTCCAGTTGGGGCGAGCACTGTAACTGTACGCGTGGGCTGTGGTCCGAGGCCATAGCTGCGGGGGGGGGGGCACTGTAGCGACGAGGTGGGCCAGGCAAATCGGGGTTACTGTGGCGGCGTAGCACTGTTGCGCAGTCACGGTTCATGCGAGTTACTGTAGCATCGCGAAACACAGCGCAACCAGCCTTTAGTCCGGACGGCCTGACCGTTAACCGTTTTACGCGAAGCGAGAACGAAAGCGCAAACAGGTTGCTACGTAGGTAGGGCCCACCCCTCGATAGAGTGGGCCTGTGCCGAGCCTAGGATGTTACATGGGAGGATTCCCTACTAGAAAGATCTGTTATGCTTACAATTTTCTCATTTGCATGAGTGAAGATGTGTCCCCCTTTGCACGAGAGAAAAAAATGCTCACAAAATCATGCTAGAACATGCACGATAAGCAATATAAGGGGGTGTTTGGTTCGAATTACTAAACTTTAGTAGCTACTAAATGGTTTAATCACTTTTAGTAACTTCAGAGTTACTAGAGAGGACTAAAGCTCGTTTAGTAGGTTTTAGTCGTAGCGTTTGATTAAAAAGTTACTAAAATGACTAAAAGCTACTAAATTTAATAGCTACTAAGCGAACCAAACATACTCTAATTTGGATTTTCAAATGAACCTTATGAAACGAGCATGAAGAAAGTTGTACACATGCCAGGATGCCTCCCCCACGAATACCTAGCGGATAATATCCCATGTCGTACTCAAACTATGCAAAAGCCAACCACTGAGTCCTGTTCGCTTGACTGATAAGCCATGGCTAAAAATACTGTTCGCTGATTTATTGTGAGAGAAAAATACTATTCATTAACTGAAAAAGTACGAATTATAAGACAAGCGAACATGACGTAAATCTATGGTTTAGTCTGTACTCTATACAGACTGCTCGGGCAAGATAAGGGTGATTAAGCCACAATGTATGTGTCACATGCCTTAATTAAATCACGGCCTCGCTGGATCTGTACCAACCGAATGAATCAACGATATATATAATCATGGAGATGAGACTGACAACCATCACAAATTAAGGAGCGTACAAGTGCACTGAAGGTGGTTAGTTTAGCTCTTGACAAAAAGCAAGCAACAAGAACTAGGGCTCATCAATTAAATATGAGTTGGTACTGCATACAGATGTTGAGAATGAGTCTGATCACTGTCACAGAATACAAAACAATTTCCGGAACCATGACGCCATGAGTATGAATCGTCACTGTAATGTCAACAAATAAATGAATAATGCAATAGCTGTGATGTGTAAACATCATGTCTGCTCATGGAAACAACAAATCTGTGCAAGCAGACTATAGGGAGAAGAAGAAGAAAAAAATCAAAAGTAAACAGCAGTTACAACTTACAAGTGCAGGACGGCCATGGATTTCAGCCTGCAGGACATGGTGTCGGCCTCCGTCGCCGCGTTTTCCCGGCCAACCCGGCTCCACTTCTGTTCGGTCTCCGAAACCCGGCAGGCCGTAACGAAATCGAGCACCTTGCCGAAGATCCTGAACATCTCGACGGCGTAGACCCTGTCCTGCCCGACGGCGAACGCCGCGTTGGGATCCATGGGCGCGTCCGGGTGCGCCGACGCCTCGGTCCACTGGAGCGAGCTGAGGTCAAGCTCGAACAGCTTCCGCACCACCTTCTCCCTCCGGTTCACCGGCCCGTGGCGATCGCACCACGACACGCAGAGCATGAACAGCCGGGACGCGCAGCACACCAGCGTCGGGGCGTAGTCGCGGAGCCGCGGAGGCGGGAGGAGCGTCTGGATGACGACCCAGGAGCCCTTGTCCAGATGGTAGGCGACGAGCGTGTCCGACTCGCAGTACACGTAGAACATCCGGCCGCAGACGACGCCGGAGCAGGCCAGCCCGACGTCGGTGGGAAACCCAGCAATCTCAACCCACCTGTCGACCAAGGGATCGTATATCTCCCCGGACACCAGTGGCTCGTCCCAGCGGCCGCGCCCACCGACGGCGACGATGGCGAGTCTCGGTTGGCCTTCCTCGCCCTCCTGTCCGGCGGATTTGCCATTATGAGACGAAACGAGGCTGGAATCAGTGTCCTCGTTCAGCATGTCCCTGAGCCGGAGGCGCCTGAGCGAGAGCCGGTGCGGGTCCTCGTACACAGCGGAGGCGCCACCCAACCGAGACTTGCCGCGCCGGACATTCTTCTCTGCGCGAGTGTGGAGTATGCTGCAGGTGGCGGACATCTCAAACACGCCCAGCACCGGGCGAGACCGCGGGGTCCTCATGGGCGCCGCCTTCCGCCACGAGCCGGTGAGAGGGCTGAACACCAGCACTCCCTTGTGTGTCTTCACCTTGCCGTTGCTGGCATCCGAGCCACCGGACCGCCCACCGACGACGTAGAGGTCATCCCCGACGCCAGCGACGGAGAACAAGAACCTCCCCTTCAGCCCGCCAGCCTCGACACGGCACCACCGGTGCGCGGCCACGTCGAGCGCGTGCACGGCCGGGGCAGGGGCGGCGCCCCACCCGACGTCACCGTCCACCCTGAACAGGAACAGCCACGGCGTCCGGCGCGGCCCGGGCTCCTCCTCGCGGCGCATCCGCAGGAACTGCGGCGCGACGGTGAGGTCCCTCCACCGCCTGCACACGCACCGCGCCGCAAGGAGCGAGGCCAGCGGCAGCCGGCACAGCACCATCTCCATCACGTCGTCCGGGAGCACCGCCACGGACGCCGCGGCCGCCTCCGTCACCACCACCGCACCAGCACCAGCTCCCGACGGCCGGTGCGCCGCGTCGTCGGCGGCGGCACCCTTCTTCCAGGCGAAGCACTGCACTGCCGCACCATCCTCGTGTTCGTCGTCGTTCCCCGGCGTGCGCCGGCGCGGGGCCGCGGCGGAGGAGTCCATCTCGTCGCAGGCGCAGACGCGGCACGCACCGGCCGCGCCGAGGGGCAGCCGGAGGCAGCTCCTCCTCCTCCTGCGGCGGCGTCCATCACGCTCGGTCCGCTTCAGATCGAGGACCACATCGTCCGGTGGCTCGGCGCGGAGCAGGGAGGCTAGGCTGTTGCTGCCAGATCTCTGCAGAGCTCTCGGCATGGGAGCAGCAGAGCGAGTTCGACCGCTAGGTGGAGAAGAAGTGGTGCGCGAAGGACGGGATGGTAGGGGCGTGGAGGTGGAGGAGGATGCCCCGGAGGAGGATAGCGAGGAGCTTGGCGAGGAAGGAGACAGAGAGCATGGCGTCGCGCCGGGACGGGTAGGCGACGCGGGATTATTTTGGGCGGTGGTGGTTGGGTTGGAGTGGGAGTTGGGGAAAGCAGGCGCCCGATGAGGGGTGGGTGACGCCACGCTTGGATGGAATGGATGGACCGGACGGGCACGGGACGGGAGGACATCACCGGCCGGTGGAAATCGAAGCGGGCCAACCGGTCGATAGAATGGGCTGCCGTCCGCGCGATTCACGGGGCTTATGTGGCGAGGCGCTGGCGCGGGGCGCCGATGGGCCGGCACGCGCGTGCGCGGGCGCGGGCGCTAGATGCCTGGGTCCAGTGCCGACGGAGGCGAAGGAGGGGCCGGAGCTTCAAGCTCCGGGGATCCGGTGAACTTGAAGCTCCGGTATGGTGAATGTGCGGTGCGATAGTGCACCTAGCCAAGGACGATCTGACCTGCGCAAGTGACAAATCAATGTCACTCCGTCTCTATATCGATGCTACTCTATTTCGGGCATATTTGTTTTAGTTTTCTTGTTGCTTCTGCTAAACGGTTAAAACTGACTTTTGAAAGCTGAAGAACATGCTGAGATTTTTTTTGCCGAGAAGCTAAAAACTTATTTAAACACTAATAATAATAATCTAACGACCAGAAACCAAAAACTAGTTTTTGGGCGGCTGTAGCTCAACAAACAAGCCTCAGAAGGTGTTTGTTGCCCCTCCTAAATTTTAGTCGCTGTTTCATCGGATGTTTGGACACATGCATAGAGTATTAAACATAGACTAATTACGAAACTAATTACATAGTTTACGACTAATTTGCGAGACGAATCTTTTGAGCCTAATTAGTCCATGATTTGACAATGTTTTGCTACAGTAAACATGTTCTAATAACGGATTAATTATGCTTAAAAAAAATCGTCTCGCAGAGTACCGACGGATTATGTAATTTGTTTTTTTATTAGTATCCGAACACCCCATGCAACATTCTCCCGACACACCTCCTAAATTTTAGTAGCTGGATCCAAACACCCCCTTAGTCTGAGTCTACCGACCAAAAACTAAAGAACTAGTTTTTGGCGTAGTACAAGGAAAATTATATTTATACCCCATGAACATCTATGACATTATAACTATACTTTATGAACATCACACATATACTATGTAAGCATTCCATATGTATAACGTGAATATTCATAAATATATCGTAGAACATCACATGCATTCTACGCAAACATCATATGAATACTCAAAGATAATCGTGTTTTTTACTTGACGAATCTTGCACCATGAACTCTGGCCCCTCGTTCAGCCACGTGTTGGCCCCTCATTCAGCCATGCCTTCCTAAATACTCAGCCACCGGATCTTTTTCTGGACTTCCAAGAACCGTTAGACTAGAGGCTGCTCCAGACCCTTCCTGTCACCCCTTGCACCCTAGACCTACCCGCCGCGTTCTTCCTCCCGCTCCCCTCCGTCGGCCTCGCACCGCCGCCTCCCATGTCCTGCCGCAGCCACAGTGCCTCCCTCCGCATGCCCTTCCTTGTGTGCTGCGAGCGCATCTGTCCGCTTCGGTCAACCGCCGGGGTGCTCTAATCGCAGAGGCTGGAGGGCATCCCAGAGGACCCAGACGCTCTGCCCTGCCTCCTTACCCACGTCATGGACATGCTCCATCATCACCCTCTACACATGTAATATCTCCCTTGTCACCGGGGCGCGCGTGAGGCCTCCTGGATGGCCGGGGGCGCAAGTATGCGGGGTTGCGGCATAGCCATGCAAGAGCCATGCGGAGGGACAAGGACCGCAGACTAGCTGCGGTGGCGTAGGGTCGTTTGACAATGACCACAACGACGTCTACCTCATCTCCTACCACAATGACATCTACCTCAGCCCCAGGGCACCTAAATATTCGGCTACCACCGACGCAACCATCAGCGACATGCGCATCGCTGGGAAGATCTAAACAAGTAAGTTCAATTTTCCTCTTTCGAATCCAACGCGACTATTACATGTGAGAAACCAACCATCACGTAACCTCTAATCAGTTAAGTTCAATTTTCCTCTTTCGAATCCTTTGATTTATACACTAATGTTAAATTCTAATAGAATCCAGACAGGGGCGAAGCCCAGTTAAAGGCTATGGGTGCAGCTGTAGCCTCAAGAAAAATGAAATTAAGGACGTGTTTGGTTCACACCACCTAAAGTTTAGTCACCTAAACTAGCTTCTAAAGTTTAGTAACCCCTGTTTGGTTTGGTGGACTAAAAGAGACCTTTTAGTCCCTTTTAGTCAAGGTATTAGTCCCATTTAGTAACACTTGGATGACTAGTTGGCTAATGCACTTTTTAGTCCCATTGAGTCATAGTGTTTGATAAAAGTAATTAAATATGACTAGATTTAGGAGGTAAGGAGTGAACCAAACACCCCCTAAATTGTTACCACCATATCTTGGCCCTTTACGCACCCCCTTGACCCAACATAGGAAAAAGTCCATATTACTCCCTCCAAGTTTAGCCTATGTCCAAATAACCCCAAACTAACATTTGATTCAATTTACTCCCTCCAATTGAAATAGTTGGAGGGAGTAAATTGAACCAAATATAAGTTTATGGGGTGATTTGGACAAATGCTAAACTTAAGAGGAGTAATTTGGACTTTTTTCCCAACATACTGCACCCCCCATAGCTTAGACAACACAGACAAAAGCTTAGGCTGTGTTTAGTTCGCGAAATGAAAATTTTTGGATGACACATCGGATGTTTCGGGGATGTCGGAAAGGGGTTTTCGGATACTAATAAAAAAAACTAATTACATAGCTCGCCTGGAAATTGCGAGACGAATTTATTAAGCCTAATTAATCCATCATTAGCACATGTTAGTACTGTAGCACTTATGGCTAATCATGGACTAATTAGTCTTAAAACATTCATCTCGCGATTTTCCAACCAAACTGTGCAATTAATTTTTTTCGTCTATATTTAATACTCTATGTATGTATCGCAAGATTCGATGTGATAGTTTGAGGTGAAAATTTTTGGAAACTAAACCAGGCCTTAATTGAGATTGGCAACCAATTTTCAAGGAACTACCCACAGGCCACAGGTCTGCAAACCCGTTCTTCCCCTCCACTGTTGGCCTTATCTCGGACGGCATCGCTTTGCCTACCCCATCGAGCATCGGGTGCCGGCTAATTGTTATTGGTTTGTTAGGTTGCTCCATAGCTTAACCCCTTTGTGCTTAGGGCGTCCCTAATGGTCTAGCTAGGTAGCTAGCTTACACGGAGGTGAGAGATAAAAATAAATACTATTTTATACATTCTTATTTTTCTATGTACTATTGGACCCACATGTTCCTCTCAGATTCTTAGACTACATAAAATAGTTCAGCTATTTATTCGTCGCCAGTGACTACTCTATCTCCTACTTTTTCCCTGTCCACGTCAGAATAGCTAACTGTTGGGGACGCCCTTAGTTGCGGTAGGACCGTTTGCCTTTGCAATCAGTGATTCACACTTCACGACGATGGAAGCATGTAGATTAGATGATTTAGTAGATTGAATGTAGAGTATTGTATAACTGATTTTATTTGCACTGAATAATTATTTAAAAAATATAAATTATGTTATTTGTTCACATTTTTTAGGTAGTTGAATTAACAAAGATGTTAAGTACTTCTATTTCAAATTAAAGGATATTTAGTTGCAGTAGGATCGTTTGCCTTTGCAATAAGTGATTCAATGCTTCACGACAATGAAAGTATGGAGATTAGATGATTTAGAAGATTGAATGTAGAGTATTGTATAACTGATTTTATTTGCATTGAATAATTATTTAAAAATATAAATTAAGTTATTTGTTCACATTTTTTAGGTAGTTGAATTAACAAAGATGTTAAGTACTCCTTCTATTCCAAATTAAAGGATATTTTGTTTTTTCTAGATACATAGCTTTTATTATGCCTATAGAATTCTAGATATAAACTATGTCTAGAATCTAGATACATAGTAAAATCAATGTATCTAGAAAAGCCAAAACGTCTTATAATTTTAAATGGATGTAGTAAATATTTGAAGTAAATGTGTATTTTGTATATGTTAACTCATTTTTGTTAGCGTTATACTAAGTTAGCAATCAATATTATCAATGGGCTTCTTCATTTTCATAGATGTTTTTATCACTTCTTTATCTCGCACCCCCCTCTATTTTACCCTAGCTTCGCCACTTAATCCCGATGTGCCTGCAACATATTGCGTACATATTTCTTTACCATGTTTCTCCTATCTTATGCTCATATACTTCTTCAATAGTTTACATTTCATAATGATTTACCAACCATAATTCGGGGTTATATATATGCACAGCCCTCTATTCAGCACGTCATGTTTTCACTGGATAGTAATTATCAGCACGTCATGTTTTCACTAGATACTAATTATGTATTTTAATGTGTATTAAAAAGAATTGGTACTCATGCACTCATTTGCATTTCTGAGAAAACACTGTCTGAATGAACTGAGAGAACATCTTTGCAGAAAAGACATTCAAACTCACTATATAATGAGTACAAAACTAAATTATTCATATTTGTTTTGACTGTCAAGAATTATCTGTTGATTTGAGATTGTGTTCATACCATATGACCACATCTGATTAATAAATAAATGGGTGTGCAATGCTTTCTGAATTTTTATGCCTAGCATCTGCAAGGCAAGGAGCACTGTATTTTGTCCAGTCACATGACATGGCATTGCGTATTTGCTTGGTCAGATTTCTTAAGTAGGATTTGAAGGCCACTGATTTTGGTAATGTAGTTTCATTGGGAACCTCAGATGTACTTTTAAACAATTGTTTCATATGAAGCTCTAAATTGTTGTATCTGTCGTTGCTTTAATTACAAAGGAAGAGTTTTGAGCTTTGAACCTTAGGAAACAAATTTTTGATAATGTAACATTTACCAACTGGTTGCATCCATAAATGGTACAAGCATGTAAAAGAAGTTTACCCGTATGAGACTTGGATCACAATCACTGTACAATATCGGCAGGGGAATATAATGTTATTTCGCAACCCTTGTGTTTGCCAATCATAATGTAAACTAAATATCGCATCTTGCAATTCAAATGTTCAATTCACCCTTTCCCAGACCCCGCACAGAGCGGGAGCTCTCTGCAGTGGGTACGCCCTTTTTATACAATCTCAGCATAAGCAGGTACAAGATATATGTCGAAAAGTATCTAAAGATGCAGAACCCTGGTTTCAAAATCATCTCTATTGAGTCTCCAGAAAACCCAAAGACAGGCAACTGTGGGACAAAGAAGTAGCGGGGCAAAATAAGTAGCAGAGAACCATAAAAGACTATTTTGGGTCTTTCGATGTATCTAGATCCATTGGATGTTTATATCTTCTATAACTAATCTATTGAGGACATAATAATACTACCTAATTATGATTAGGATCTAAATTAGGCACTTAACAAGTACATTACCTAAGAAGCATAAGAACAGGATATGTACAGGTTTCAGAGTACACACAAGTCAACAGAAGGGCTGGCTCACCGTGTGCTCCAACATAAGGGCTGGCTCACCGTGTGCTGCAGATTTGGTGCAGATGTGCAAGTCGATCCAGCTGCCTCACGCGGACAAGGATGTGTTTTGAGTTTTGAATTTTTAAACAGACTTAAGTTTCATGGTGATGGTATCCTATGATCATATTAGAAAACTATTTCACATAAATCCTTTGGACAGATCTAATGCTACTAACCCTAACTCACATATACGACGTATATATTATATCTTAACAAATACCTCATAATTTCAGATTTGTGCTAGTATTATAGATGTATATATAACTGGTTCCATGTGGAACCACGTGCTGTTGCGCGGCAACGCCGTGCATTGCTTTATAGTAATTTATACTAAGTGAACATCCCAACACAAATCATAGACATCATGTATACTATAAGAACATCACAGGTATCTCATACAATATAGCAAATAAAAGTAAATCATGGACATGGAAAAAATAATTTTTTAAAATAATTAATGAGAGTAAAACCAACTCTTTTTTAGGCACACATTTTTTACAAATATTTATTTCCATACAATTAATTAATCATAGTTCTCATTAATTATTTTTATTTTTTTAAATAACAACTCTTTTTAAGCACATATTTTTTTAAAATATTTATTTCCGTACAATTAATTAATTGTAGTTCTCATTAATTATTGTAAAAAAATAAATGCATGTTAGTGAATGATGGTTTGGATGAGACTGCCACGTACATAGCTAGCTTCATTCTCTTTTACAACTAGAAGGGTAGTGCGTTACTGTGGGAATCGTGAAATTGAATTTTAGCGGGTAGTGTGGTATGCTAATGTGGATAGCTTGCGTTGCATGCGTTATTGGACTGCTGAGGTGGATGTCTTACATATAAAAAAATTCCTAGAATTCTAGTGGGGTTTAAAATTATAAGGTAGATATAAATGGAACAAAAATGGAACCCTCCACTTTCATGATTGTTTGAACTATGCCAATCGGCGACTAATAGGTCAGCCCATCAGCCCAACACAATACAATAATAAATAATTACCTGAATGATCATTGGATCATAGCCTACTGCCTATGTATATATTCTAAACAGGTAGTTTTAGCTCTTGCAGTCTTGCTCCGACTGGCTCTACTTGAGACCCATCATCATCCCCTCCTCCTTGCCTCTTGCTAAGCTGAATGTTTTGAGCAGCACCAGGCTCAGAAATGTGATCGCGCGTTGGTTCCGGCGTTGGATTCAATCAAGACAGAATGGACATGAAGATCGTCGACCACGTCGTCAGCGCAACCGCGGCAACGAGGTACGTCCAGAGAAAGATCACGGAGCTTTCCTCTTGTCCAACGTCGAACAGCTGAGCCATGGTTCCTGAATCACACAAGTCTCAGGAAACAAGCTAGCAGGAACAGAGCGCCATTGATTGGTTTCAGAATTCCAGCGCGTACCGATGTTCATCGCAGGAGGCACGGCGAACTGCACCATCAGCACGTAGCGGTACAGCGGGTCGCGAGAGAGGAACCCGAGCCCGTACGCGGCGTGGACGACGGCGATCCCGATCAGGGGGAGGAGCACGAAGCGGATGCACAGGATCGTGACGATCACCCTACGCTTGAGCCCCGACTTCCGAAGCCCTGCACGCACATTCAGATTTCAGAGCAGTTTCAGAACACGGCCGTCCAGGTGGTGGACATGCTGGATCGCCGCTGAGTCTGATCAAAATAGCACCCACCTTGAGTCAGGTTTCCACCTAGGATGAGGGTGATGCAAGGAATCGCGCCATTGCTGCAAGAGAAACAAACAAACCATGAGTAACCTGAAGAGGTATTGGCAGAGACAGACAGCACTCGGCAAAATGAAATACTTCTATGTGCTTACCCCATCAGCTGGAGGGAATCCTGTACAACTTTAAAAGGAGCTCCGTCACCGATGATTAGGGATTTTAGCCATGGGACCAGGCCAACAACAAACCCAATTATCTGACCCAAGATGCAGCATCACATCATCAGATTTGGTCCTTCCAACTACGTGCCACTGTGAAGTGAGAAGCGAGAAATGCTGAAACTGAAACATACTGCGGATATGGTGGGTGGCGCCATCAGCTCCTCGATGAACTGGTGGACAGCGTCCTTCAGATTCGTCCAGAACCCCTTGTCAGCGACCTCGCTCTCACAGGACAAGAGAGGGGCCTCCTGCATTACCATTTCTTGCAAGTCAGTTTGTCTGAAGACGCCACGTGAAGAAACGACCATGGCCGACGATGCATAAACTAATCCCTCTGTCCATAAATGTTTGTCGTCACGATTTGCATGCCAATAACTTTGACTTGATTTATAGAAAATACGTGTAGCATTTCTATCTCCACATAAATTTATTAAAAAACTAGATTCAAATATCTATCTAACGATATTAATTATGTATCATGAATATTAATATTTTTAATATATATTTAGTCAAAGTTATTTCTCGGGAAGCGAAAACGGCCGACATTTAGGGACCGAGGGAGTAGCTTACAATTTGGTTTTCTTCCCCGTGCTCGTGCTCGTGCTCACCAGGCTTAACTGACGTCGGAAGAGGTGCCTCCTCGTCAGCGTCGGCAGCTGAATGCTCCTCGTCGCTGTCGGCTGGGCACTGGATGCTTTTGGAATGCATCTTGTGATACAGCTTACCTGACTTCTGCATGAGGCTGTACGTGTGTGTCCATATGAAAATCCCACCCAGCTGCCGAATGCAAGAACACTCAAACTGGTAAACTAGACTTGTGTATGTATGTATATATATCTGTGAAACAAAGAAGATAGGTAGCCCTTTGATGGATCCAAAAGAAGAAGGAAAAAAAAGGAAAACTTACAGCCATGGACAAGGACGAGTACGAGAGACCGCGTGAGCGGCAAATGCTTGGATCTTTCCCAAACGGGCTCCCATCTTCGTCGCATACAGCCGGGACAATTATGAGTATCAGGTTTCCAAGGTTTCCTGCATTTGTTAGTAGAGGCCATTGTTGATTTCTGTTGTGCATATATGAAGGCTAGCCGAAGAGGAATGGAACATGAACTTCCACTGACGAAACTGAACCTGCTGAGCAGAAGGCCATGATCAAGCCCCTAAAGTGCTGTGGTGGCTTCAAGATGTTGCAAGCTATCCAACCCAGAGTGCCACCAATCATGAACGTGATCCCTATATTAACTGGCATAAACCACCTGAAGAACAGAAGGCGTGTGTTCATTAGGGCGCTTAGAATACTTACAAATATAAAAGCACAGACTTTCAATGACTCTGTTCAGTACTACTTCCTTCCTCAAGGCTCTGAAAAATACGATGATGCATACTACTACTCACCAAGAAATGACGTCCGCGAGCGTGACCGTCTTCGCGAGGCTGGCGAACATCAAACATGGGGTGAATACAGTAAAAACAACCTGTCAGCAATTTAACTGAGATTAGGTTCTGACAACGTTCACCAAAGCTAGCTGTGAAAACGTTGTGTGGAAAACTGGGACAGAGCTCACCTTGTTCATATCCCTTCGAGCACTGGTCGTCAGAACGTTGCTGAAACCAGAAGCCAGGAAAGCTCCAATGGCACCTATGAGCAGGACCTGGACGACTGGCATAGAAGCCACAAGAAACAATGAGAAGAAACCCATCCTCGTCTGAATTAGTAGGATTAAGCCCTTGTTGATCTGCTTGATTGACAAACGCTAGCTGAAGGATGATTTCAGACGTCTCCTGAATACGTGGCCAGTGGCTATCCGGATTCTGTGCAGGATGTTCCACCCTGGTAAAATAATTCAGAGAAAAGGGGGGAATAAGCATCTGGAAGAATCTGAAGAAAAAAAAAGCAGGAGTTCGTGGTTACAATGATGAGGCCTTCCCTACTCTATAACACATTCTGGTTGAGATTTGAAAAGGACAACTCCACATTGCTTGGACCGCTTGCATGTTTCGTTTTCAAAAAATAAACGAATGCAAATAAAAAGGCAGAATCTTCCCCTGGAAATGGGGGATAAACAGCAGAAAATCCAGGTCCATTCATAGCTTTTGGCAGCCCAAATTTGTGTGCCCCTTCCAACGGCTAATAAGCGTGCCGGTCTTGTACTTATTTCAGGAATGTCTACCTGGACGCATGGCCCATGTGAATTGTGCTGGCAAGTCGAGATTCATAAAGCTTAAAATGCAAGGAGGAAAATGGCAGTTGCTCAGCTGGATCATGCATGCATTTCGGCAGTAACTTCTGACATATATACATTAGCAATATACAGATAGTGTTGCGAATCTGAATCTCCTTTCCCCCCATGATTGGCACAGTGTCTTCATCGAGAACCAGGCACGGTACCCTACCCGAGATCCCCATACGACGCGAATCAAAGCCCGGACACCAGAAGAAAACCAAGCAAGCTGTGATGAACTGATGATACGGACGGCAACAACAACGCGCAAGGCGGCGAGGAGGCTCACCTGACCGCCTGATGTAGGAACGCGCGATCGTCGGTGAAGGAGACGACAAGAGAAACTTGTGGCTGACTGACAATGAGACGACGACGGAACGGAACCGTGTGTCCGGGGAGGGGGAGAATGGGGGAGATGCGGCCTTATATACCAGGCCGGCCGGGTTCAACTCAATAACGGCAGCACCAACGAGGCACAGCCGCACAGGCGAGGCGAGCGCAGCCGCGCGCCCGGGGGATGGCGCCTACACCGCATCCACCCGGGCGCCAGCGCAGCGGTCAGCTGTCGGCTACGGCACCTGTCGCCGTCGTGGTTACCTGTCCAATAGTCCTCCTACACTCTCTCTCTCTCTCTCTCTCTCTCTCTCTCTTGCAGTGACCAGTTCAATATCTTCTGCTTGGCTTGCTGCTGATTAGGAGTACTCGGCAGGAGCAATTGATTAATTATATCATTATTATTATTACAACTGCTCTGTCTACTTGTGAGCGTTTCGCTGATTCTTTGCTTCCTGTTACGTGCGCTTGTCCGCATCCTAATCTCCCGTCTCATTCCGATTGGGCTGCCATCCAGGCTGCAGCTCAAAATAACGCACATGTAGTATGTGTATGTCTACTTCTTCTCCGTGTCTTAGCGATTGCGAGGTCTGATATGTGTAGGCTGACTGTGATGCGTGCGTGCATGTGCCAATAAGAACCCAAATCGTACTTGGCTGTTTACAACCAGTACCGAATTATCATTTGCAAACGCAACCTAACATTTAGCACATCTGAATCATGACCGATCGATAACTAGGATGATACATAGTATACTACCATCATTCGCAAACCGGTTGGCATATACATGTAGTCCTGACTTGTGAATTTGGTCAGGGATGGATGGTCAAGCGAAGAATGATAGCCTCTGTTCAACTGGGTGTTCAGTCAAAGCCCGTAAGCTATTTAGAGCAAGTATAATAACAGGCTGTAAGCCGACTAAATGCTAAGGTGGAGGAGAGAGGGGAGAAGAGAGAGGAGAAGCGGGCTGTAAGCTTACAGCCGGCTTGGGCACAAGAACCAAGAAAGTCTGTGAAAGAGACAAGTAGGCCATGTATTAACTATAAAGAGCTAACTACTGTATGAGTGGGCTGAGAGAAGGCTGCAAAAAATCTTACAGCCAGCAAGCCGGCTGTATTATTAGCCTTGCTCTTATAGTTTTCTCAGCTAGCGCGGCAGGCCAGCAGCCAGCTTGGATTAATGTTAGGGGGATCAGGGGATGCATCATGCATGAGTCATGAGTGTGTGTGTGTATTCATTTGTCACGAGTAATTACTACTACCAATTAATTAGCCTATAGTAGCTGCACGGCCTATCGGTTTCCAAGTGGCCTGTACTGTCAATTCCAGCATCTTCCAGTATTTCCCTTTTGTTGCTTCTCATCGATATGATGATCGCTACCGATTATTATTCCTACGCAGGGCCGGTCCTAAGGTTGTTTTTTTTTTTTGTCTAGAACGAAACTAAATTTTTTGATCTTTTTATATAAACATGATAATACTATTAGTACTACACAACATATTAATAATATGCAATTAACTGAATTAAATACAGTACGTGCTCATGATCACTCACATTATATAGAGGGCAGAGGTTGGGGTACCCTGCTGCTTCAATTTGGAAGCTTAATTAGGGGACCAGATTCTAGTCTGGCTGGTGTTAATTAGGGGACGAGATTCTAGTCTGGCCGGTGTCGTCTCTCACTTCCCAGCGAGAGCGTCACCCAGGGCTTGAACCCGGGACCTCCGTTTCTGGAGTCCCGACCAAGCACGTCCATCCATGTCGGTGTCAACATTGTCTTTCATATGATCCTGATCTTCTGAATTAGCATTAGCTGGCTCCTCCACAGCAACTATCGTCAATGCATCTCGATCTCTTGAAGTGTTTGTATTACTCTTAAGAAATTTATGAAGAACCCATCTTTGTGACTGTATCATGTCATCTATTTACTTTTTCTTCTTTCTGTTGTCATTGCAAGAATCATACTTTCTTGATAACATGATCCTATTAAAATTTAGAGAAACAGTTATTAACTGCAAATCTGCAATTTAATAAAATAGGGTAACGGCAACTATTGATGAGTACATGATTAGGGATCATAGACATACGACAGAGATAAAATAGGGTAACTGTGCCTGAAGCCTGATGGCGATGGAATTGGAAGCCGGCTTGCCCAGTCGTCAATCGCCCTATGCAGATCGCCATGGAATTGGAGTGCGGTGCGTGCGCAGTCGCGGACGTGACTGACCGGGCAGCCGGCGGGCGGGCAGGCGGCGACTCGCTGCGCCGCTGCCTTTCGGCTCGCGCAACGGCGCAGAAGGAAAGAAGTCCAACAGTGTTGCGTGATCACCGGTGTCGAAGGAAAGGAAACCGAGAAGTCGCGCGCGTTGTGTTGCGTGATCACCGGCGTCGGCGTCGACGTCGATTAATCTGCTCTGGCGCATCACGTATGTTTGGGTTGAGTACATACTCCAGAGTACTAGTACTATTTGGGGAGGGGCCCATCGACATTCTGGGCCGGGGACGGCCGCCCCTCCCGCCCCACCTCAGGGCCGGGCCTGTTCCTACGAGTAGTGCATTTCCGTGCGTGTGGCACGTGGAGCCGGTTGGATAAAACGAAAAGGTAAACATGATTTGAGAAGAACACATGTGGAGCCGGTGGACGACGCGCGGCGCGGAGGATTTTTGCGAGGCGAGGCTGTAGCAAACACAAAGCACCGTGTTACGGACGGTCACAGCTAACCCACGTTCAAGACGTACGTACGGGAAATAAGTTGGCTGGAGAAGAGAAACATGCGTGTGAAAACACCTTACCTGCTGGCTTTACTAGACGAGAAGCTTTTCCCCAGTGCCCAGCGAGGGGCCTCACGGAAGACCATACCAATAGTTATCTAGAAGGCCACGTGAAGACACTGTAGCTAGGTCAATTATTGAAGGCCACAGCTCCGTCCAGCTGTCCAGGCAACAGTAAAAGATAATAATTAAAGACTTCGCCTCAAAGACACTCCAGAAGATAAGCATGAAGGACGCTCCAGAAAGTTCTTCCTGCTCTATAAGAGCGAAGAAGCAGAAGTGAAGATCGGGATCGACGCCGCACTCTCATGCACCACCAACACATCCACTGAAGACACCACTCCACCACCGTTCCACTTTTCCACATACACCATAAAGACCACGATCTCAGAAGTCCTCTGAAGATCGTCTACCACGAATAGTAATACTCCACTACCGTTGTATTACTCCACCACTATCTGTAAATTAGAATAAAGTAAGTCTCCGTGATTTTTCTACGCTTGTAAGGTAATTCCTAAGGTTTGTGCTAAGTGCTTGGAGTTTTCCAATAGAAAAAGCCGTATGTAAGGTTACTATGTAGAAATAAATTAAACTTTCCTGTTTTAATCATTGCCTTCCTTTAAAAGAGAATAATTGAAGACTTCGTCTCAAAGGCACTCTAGAAGATAAGCATGAAGGACGCTCCAGAAGGTTCTTCCTGCTCTATAAGAGCGAAGAAGCATAAGCAGAAGCGAAGATCGGGATTTGACGCCGCACTCTCATGCACCACCAACACATCCACTTAAGACACCGCTCCACTTTCCCACATACACCATAAAGACCACGATCTCAGAAGTCCTCTGAAGATTGTCTACCACGAATAGTAATACTTCACTACCGTTGTATTACTCCGCCACTATCTGTAAATTAGAATAAAGGAAGTCCTCGTGATCTTCCTGCGCGTAAGGTAATCCCTAAGGTTTGTGCTAAGTACTTGGGGTTTCCCAAAAGAGAAAGCCGTATGTAAGCTTGCTATGTAGAAATAAATTAAACTTTTCTGTTTTAATCATTGCCTTCCTTTAAACTCGTTTATATAGGGTGATGTCTCTATGCTAGGGGCCCTAAAGGAAAAACCTCTGTGTGTGTTGTTCTCGTGTTAACTCTGGTAGCGGCATTTGTAGAGAACCCTGTGTGCGCAGAGTAGTGTTTCCTTTCGGTGGAACTGTCTGGGGAGACGATAGAGCCTGAGTCCTATGTGTTCGTAGCTGGGGATAGCGAGGGAGAAGATCGGGTTAGCCTAGTTCTGAAGCGAGCTAGTGATGCATACGGTAAGTACCGAGTAGGACTGACATAAGCATAGTCGCACGACCGGTTGAAACGTTGGTCTCACCAACCTACAAAAGATCCTGAAAAGCATAATTCGCATATGCATATTCACTAATCACGCACATACTAATCACACACACATCCTGCATCCACCATCCTCTATAAGTGCTTCGAATAGCGCCTAAATAGTAGCAAGAAAAGGCAAGTGCTCCAAATAGTTGCAAAAGAGTTTGGGTGCCTGAGCCACTCCCGGGTGAGTACTCATGTACTGTTTATATTCCGAATTTAAATAGTAGCGAGTATTTTAAATAGTACCACGAATTATAATAGTGGTATCAGAGCCTGATGAAAGCTCTAGTTTGATTTTGATGAATTGATAAAACCCTAAGTGCTAACCTAGTTTATCAAGTGATCATGAGATAGGTAGCACACTTCAAGTGGAGAAGCTAATGAAGATCATAGCATGACTATGGTGATGGCATGGTGATGATCAAGGGCTTAAACTTGAAAAGAAGAAAGAGAAAAATAAAAAGCTCAAGGCAAAGGTATAATTTGTAGAAGCTATTTTGTTTTGATGATCAAGACACTTAGAGAGTGTGATCACATTTAGGTTTGATAGCCATACTATTAAGAGGGGTGAAACTCGCATCAGAATACGGTTATCAAAGTGCCACTAGATGCTCTAACTCATCGCATATGCATTTAGGATCTAGTGGAGTGCTAACACCCTTGAAAATGTTTGTGAAAATATGCTAACACATATGCATAAGGTGATACACTTGGTGGTTGGCACATTAGAGCAAGGGTGAAGAAGTTAAAAGTGAAAATGAGTTGGTTGCGAAGATGCTGGCGTCGGTCAACTGACCGGACGCTGGGTCTAAAAGCACCGAACGCTGGTAGCTTGTGTCCGGTCGAACTGGTCGGTCGTCACAGTACCTAGGGTATTGCACCGGATGCTAGTCTGTGTCCGGTCAAGGTGGACCAGACTGTCCGGTCGAAGAAATACGCCTCAGGGAGCTTACTGGAAACAACCGAACGCTGGGGCTTCAGCGTCCGGTCAGTTTTGCCGAAGCGTCCGGTCAGCCTCGTAGCCGTTGACATCCGACGAATAGTGTTTGAAGCTGGTGACGCGTGGCGTCCATCGGGCGACCAGACACTGAGGGCTGGCGTCCGGTCAGTTTGATCGGAGCATCCGGTCAGCCCGTGTTATGCCCAGTGAAGGGGCATAACGGCTCTATCTCGATGGGACTTCTATTTAAGCCCCATGGTCGGCTATGACTCATATCTTTGGCCATTTTCATTGACATAGCAACCTTGTGAGCCTAACCAAAGTCCTCTCACTCATCTCTATCATTGATTCATCATCATAGTGAGATTGGGAGTGAATCCAAGTGTATTGCTTGAGTGTTTGCATCTAGAGGCACTTGGTGTTCGTGTTTCGCTACGGATTTTGCTTGTTACTCTTGGTGGTTGCCGCCACCTAGACGGCTTAGAGCAGCGAGAATCGTTGAGCGGAGGGTGGTGATTATCTCCGGCTCCGATCGTGGTGATTGTGAGGGGTTCTTGACATTTTCTCGGTGGAGCGCCAAAAGGTACTCTAGTGAATTGCTCATGGCTTGTGTGATCCTCATCTTGTATTGGTTGTGCGGCACCCTATTAAGGGTTTGGCGTGTGAAGGCAATTAGCGCGTGAACCTCCAAGTGAGTGAATCGCCACAACGAGGAGTAGCTTGCCGGCAAGCAAGTGAACCTTGGTAAAAATCATTGTGTTCATCCTTTGATTCCGAGGTGATTGGTCTTCATTGTTATTCATCCTTGTGATTGATTGGTTCACTCCTCTACATGGCGGTATAACTATCTTGATCACTCTTTTTATATTATCGCAAACTAGTTGACAAGCTCTTTAGTGTAACTAGTTATGAGAGCTTGTTTGCTTGGTTGGTATGGCTCTTTAGTTAGCCTTTGAGAGCACACTAACATAGGGTAGTGTCATATCTCATGTGTGAATCAACACTATCTAAACTAGAATTGTGGTAGGTAGCTTGCATTTTGAGTAGGCTAGCGCAACACTTGCTTCGTCTTATAATTGTCTAACCTTTTGTTAAGTATTGTTGTAGAATTTTTTATTAGGCTATTCACCCCCCCTCTAGCCATTAGGACCTTTCAAGTGGTATCAGAGCCGAGGTCACCGATATTTGAGGCTTAACAACCTTCGGTGTTAAAATGGCTCAAATCAACAACACTAAGAAGCCACCACAATTTGATAGCACAAATTATCCTTATTGGAAGTCAAAGATGACAACACACATCAAGTCAATCAATAGAAATGTGTGGAAGGTGGTAGAAACCAAAATTAAGATTGGTGATCCGGAGAATCCCACTGCCGCCGAAGAAGTGTTTCTCCAAAACAATGACATTGCTCTAAGTGCCATTCATGATGCAATTGATGAAAGAACATTTGAGTAAATCAAAAATATTGAGATCACACATGAAGCTTGGAAGAAGTTTGAAGAATCATTTGAGGGCACTCAAGCCGTGAAGGGTGCAAAGGCATATATCCTCAAAGAAAAGTTTGCAAGCTTCAAGATGAAGGAGGATGAGGGTGTGCCGGAGATGTTTCATAGGCTTCAAGTGCTTATCAATGATCTCAAAGCACTTTGAGAAGAGGTGAAGGACAAGGACTTCTCCCACAAGTTCTTGAAATGCTTACCCTCAAGATTTGGTATATTGGTCACTATTCTAGTGAGGAGTGGTTTAGACACCATGACACCAAACCAAGTATTGGGAGATATAATGACTGATGATACTTATAGAGATAATGATGAGAAGGAAGAAAAGAAGGAGAAGAAGGATGAGAAGAAGAAAAGCGTGGCATTCAAAGCCATATCATCCAAGGGCAAAGCAAAGCAAGAAACTTCAAGTGAAGAAGATGAATCTTGGGATGATGATGATGATGAGAAGATGGCTCTATTTGTCAAAAGATTTGGCAAGTTCATGTGAAGAAGGGCTACCGTTATACCATTATACCATCCTTAGCACCATGGTTAGCTCAATACCACTTGGAAACATTTGGAAATGAAATCTCTAGATAAACTTATGCATGCTAGATTTTCATTTCATCATTCAAACCTACAACTAGCATACACCACACAAGCATGGGTATTGAAATTTAAAACTTGTGTCATGCAAGCAAACATATGAAATGCACATTCAAATGCACCATATAAGTTTATGAGCTTGCTCCCCTACTTGTGTGCTCAAAATTTTAATTTATCCTTTTCCTTAGTCATATCTCTCCCCCTATGTCAAATTCTCCCCTTTGTTGTCTTTTCATAATCTTAGTACACTAATATCTTTGTTTTTCTCCCCCATGTACTAATATCTTTGTTTTTCTTCCCCTTTGTCATCAATGACCACAAAGTTTCAAAATGTAGATAGGTTGAGATTATCAATGTCAATCAATGGGGTGAGGATTATATTCCTAAATTTGATTCAATCTAAAATACTTGCCAAGGATGTTTAACTCGGTTTGATCTAAGGACAAGCTTCTTCACACCTCCAAATAAGGGTTATCTTGTACCATGTTGAGTTAAACACTTAGAGCTCATTTTCTAGATCAAACACTAGGTTTACAAGCCCATAAACATGTCACATGCTATCACTAGATCAAGTCAAGCATAGAAGCAATAGTGGTACCATACAAACATCAAATTCATTTGATTTTCATGAATGAGCCTATTAAATGTAAAAAATGTCTAAATGCACTAAACATGTCCTTAGCAATGATGTATGACATGCCAATCAACTTTTACCTTGGATTGCTTGAAGGAGAGGCATGTTATATAAATGGGGGGTGCATCAACACATATTTGAGAAATCCAATATGTTCAACTCATTTTTTAGCTTGCAAAATCTTTTCTCATCTAATGGCTTGATGAAGATATCGGCAAGTTGATCTTCGGTGCCTACACTCTCAATGCAAATGTCATCTTTTTGTTAGTGATCTCTTATGAAATGATGGCGAACATCAATGTGCTTTGTTCTTGCATGTTAAACCAGATTGTTGGTCAACTTAATTGCACTCTCATTGTCACATAGCAATGGCGCTTTCTTGAACTTGATTCCAAAGTCACTTAAATTGGCCTTCATCCAAAGTATTTGTGCACAACAACTACCGGTGGATATGTATTCGGCTTCGGCGGTTGATAATGCAATACTATTTTGCTTCTTTGATGACCAAGAAACAAGTGATCTTCCTAATAATTGACATGTGCCCGAGGTGCTCTTTCTTTCAACCTTGTATCCCGCATAATTCAAGTTAGAGTAACCAACTAGCTAAAATTTTGCTCCTTTGGGATACCACAAACCAATATTTTGTGTATGCTTCAAGTACCTCAATATTCTCTTTGTAGCCTTCAAATGACTTTTTCTTGGTGAGGCTTGAAATCTTGCACACATGCATACACTAAACATGACATCCAGCCTTGATGCGGTCACATAGAGTAGGCTTCTAATCATAGACCGATATAATTTTTGATCCACCATATTTTCACTTACATCACTATCCAAGTTGCCATTTGTTTTCATTAGTGTGCTAATAGCTTTGCTATCACTCATGCCAAACTTTTTAATCATGTCCTTGATATACTTGTCTTGACTTACAAATGTACCATTCATCAGTTGCTTGATTTGAAGACCAAGGAAGTAACTTAACTCTCCAATCATAGACACCTCAAACTCACTAGCCATCATTTTTCCAAACTCATCACAAAAGTCTTGATTGGTTGATCCAGATATGATGTCATCAATATAGATTTGCAACATAAATAAGTCTTTGCCAATCTTCTTGATGAAAAGAGTGGTGCCAACCTTGCCCATTATGAACCCTTTAGAGAGTAGAAAGTCCCTTAATCTCTTATACCAGGCTCTAGGTGCTTGTTCAAGCCATACAATGCCTTCTTCAACTTGTACACATGGTCAAGCTTCTTGTCATCTTTAAAACCAGAAGGTTGCTTAACATATACTTCTTCATTGATGTAACCGTTGAGAAATGCACTCTTGACATCCATTTGATAGAGCTTGATGTTGTGGGCATAAGCATAGGCTAGCAAGATCCTAATTGCTTCCAATCTAGCAACCGAGACATATGTTTCTCTAAAATCAAGACCTTCAACTTGTGTATAGCCTTGTGCTACTAATCTTGCTTTATTTCTTACTACTATCACATCTTGATCTTGCTTGTTTCTAAAGACCCATTTGGTTTCAATCACATTATGTCCCTTTGGTCTTTCTACCAATTCCTATACTTGATTTCTTGTGAAGTTATTCAATTCTTCATGCATAGCATTTACCCAATCAACATCCTTCAATGCTTCATCTATCTTCTTTGGTTTAATAGATGACACAAATGAGAAATGCTCACAAAATGAAGCCAATCTTGATCTAGTTTGCACACCTCTTAAAATATCACCAATAATAGTGTCCAATGGATGATCCTTTGCAACATTGGTTGGTTAGAGGATTGGAACTAGATTGCTTGCACTTGCTTGATTATTGGGTTGAGATGATGTACTAGCCACTTGATCTTTTTCATTTTCATGAGAGACACTTGTATTAGCTTGATTTGTATCATTTTGCACATTTGAGTTAGAGAGTACATGCACTTGATCATCTTCATCATCATTCACTTGCCTAGGCCTCAATTCACCAACATCTATGTTTTCATGGCATTTAAAAGTTGAATGCCTCTAACATCTTCCAAGTTCTCATTCTCTACTTGTGAACCCTTGGTTTCATCAAATTCAACATCATGAACTTTCTCAAGAGTGCCACTATCTAAATTCCAAACTCTATATGCTTTGCTTGTAGTAGAATAATTAAGTAGAAATCATTCATCACATTTCTTGTCAAACTTGCCCAATCTAGTGCCTTTCTTTAAGATATAGCATTTACAACCAAAAACCTAAAAATATGCAATGTTGGACTTTCTATAATTCAAGAGCTCATATGGCGTCTTCTCTTTCAATGAGTGACAATAGAGGCGGTTGCTACAATAGTAAGCCATGTTGATAGCTTCGGCCCAAAAAGATTGACTCACATTGTACTCACTAAGCATAGACCTTGCCATATTAATGAGTGTTCTATTCTTCCTCTCAATAAGGCCATTTGATTATGGAGTATACTTGGCCAAAAATTGATATCTAATTCCAAATTCATCATACAACTCATTAATTCTAGTGTTCTTGAACTCACTACCATTGTCACTTCTAACTCTCTTGATGGTTGTTTCAAATTCATTGTGAGTGCCCTTGACAAATGATTTGAATGTTGCAAATACATCACTCTTGTCCACTAGAAAGAATACCTATGTGTATTTAGTATAATCATCTAATATCACAAAGCCACATTTGTTATCATCAATGCTAGTGTATTGTGTTGGCCCAAACAAGTCCATATGTAATAACTCAAATGCTTTACTAGTGCTCATCATGCTTTTCTTGGGATGGGTGTTTTCCAACTTGTTTTCCGGCTTGACAAGAGCTACAAAGCTTATCCTTTTCAAACACAACATCTTTTAAGCCTCTAACTAAGTCATGCTTAACCAATCTATTCAATTATTTCATTCCAATATGACCAAGCCTTCTATGCCATAACCAACCCATGCTAGACTTAGTGAACAAACATGTGGACAATTTAGCTTTACTAGCATTGAAATCAACCAAGTATAGATTCTCATATCTAAAGCCTTTGAAGATCAAATTAGAGCCATCTACACTTATGATTTCTACATCATCTACCCCAAATATACATTTGAATCCAAGGTCACATAATTGAGCTATGGATAGCAAGTTGAAATTCAAGCTCTCTACTAGCAACACATTGGATATGCTCATATCATTGGATATTGCAATCTTACCAAGCCCTTTAACCTTGCCTTTGCTATTGTCACCAAATGTGATACTATCATAACCATCATTGCCATTGGTGTTGACTGAGTTAAACATTTTTGTATCACCGGCCATGTGTTAAGTGCACCCACTATCAAGAACCCAATGTCTTCCTCTGGCTTTGTAATTGACCTACAAAAGAAGATCAATTCTTTTTAGGTACCCAAATTTGCTTGGGTCCTTGAAGGTTAGTTACTAAGCTCTTTGGTACCCAAATGGCTTTCTTCTTTGAGCCCATCCATGATTTACCAATAAACTTAGTCTTCACACCATTTGTATCCTTAGTAAGCACATAGAAAAAATTAATCTTAATTGAGGATATATTAGCATTTTTGCTCTTGTTCTTGCACTCATGCTCTTTATGACCAACTTGCTTACAACTAGTGTAAAACTGACAATTGTTCTTCACAAAACTAGTCTTGTGAGGAGCAAAGGCCGCCTTGCCTTTTTTGGGGGTATCGCCCAATCTCTCTTTGTAGAGAAAAACTCTTTGGCTACCCAAGCATATAAGCAAGTGGTCCTCACCAACATAGGCCTTAGCCAAGGTGTGAGTGAGCTTATTGACCTCCTTCTTGAGGTTTTCATTCTCAACCATTAGTGAGGCATCATAAGTGAAACCATCACTACTAGATGAGGTGGAAGTAGAAGTACTACAAGAAGGGTTAGTGGGAGCAACAATGATAGGTATAGATAATGATTCATCAATTATATCACAAGTCAAACCAACATTGCAAGTTTCAACATGCTTCTTTTTATTTTGCTCATCAAGCAAACAGAAATGAGCCTTTTTAAGCTTTTTGTGAGCCTTGCCAAGCTTCTCATGGGCTTCCTCTAGCCTCTCATAAGATGTATTGAACTCATCAAAGGCTTGCTTAAGGGCTTTTAGTTCCTTACGCAAGTTTTTGCATTCCCTTCTCTTGATGTCAAAGTGTTCTTTAGCATCTTCTAGCCTATCAAATAGTTTATTCTTAGTAGGTTCATCATCATCACTATCACTTTCATTTTATTTTTCATTATCATGTTCCTCATCACTTTCATCATCACAAATTTGTACCTTAGTGGTCTTAGTCATGAAGCATGATGGAGTGTCGAAGAGAGAAGGCTTCTCATTGATTGCAATGCTTGCAAGTGTCTTCTTCTTGGTGGTCTTGTCATCATCACTTGAGGAAGCATCACTATCCCAAGTGACCACATATGAACCACCCTTCTTCTTAAAGGCCATCTTGTCCTTCTTTTTTTTCTTTTCCTTTTTGTCCTTCTTGTTCTTTTTATTGTCATCATCATTGTTGCTATTGTATGGACATTGAGCAACAAGATGATCTTTGCTTCCACATTTAAAGCACCTTCTTGACTCTTCCTTGTTCTTGGATGAAGATTTCTTTCTTCTAGAATGGTACCCTTTCTTTATCATGAACTTGCCAAATTTCTTGACAAAGAGAGCCATCTTCTCATCATCATTATCATCCCATGAGCCATCATCTTCACTTGATGTTTCTTGCTTTGCCTTGCCCTTAGATGAAGTGGCCTTGAATGCCACACTCTTTTTCTTCTCATCTTTCTTCTCCTTCTTTTCTTCCTTCTCATCATCATCTCTATATGTATCATCGGTCATTATATCTCTCAACATTTGGTTTGGTGTCATGGTGTCCAAACCACTCCTCACTAGAATGGTGACCAATGTGGAAGGCAAACATCTCAAGAACTTATGGGAGAAGTCCTTGTCCTTCACCTTTTCTCCAAGTTCTTTGAGATTATTGACAAACACTTGAAGCCTATAGAATATCTCCGGCACACTCTCATCCTCGTTCATCTTGAAGCTTACAAACTTCTCTTTGAGAATGTATATCTTTGCACCCTTCACGGCTTGAGTGCCCTCAAATGATTCCTATAACTTCTTCCATGCCTCATGAGCTCTATCAATATTCTTGATTTACTTAAATGTTCTTTCATCCAAAGCATCATGGATGGCACTAAGAGCAATGTCATTATTTTGGAGTAGTATTTCTTCGGCGGCGGTGGGAGCCTCTTCGTCTTCAATCTCAATCTTTGTCTCTACCACCTTCCAAACCTTCCTATTGATTGACTCAATATAAGTTGTCATCTCAGCCTTCCAATAGGGATAGTTGGAGCCATCAAATTGGGGTGGCTTCTTTATGTTGTTGATTTGAGTCATTTTTACACCGAAGGTTGTTAAGCCTCAAACACGATGACCTCGGCTCTGATACCACTTGAAAGGTCATAATGGCTAGAGGGGGGTGAATAATATATTAAAAAATTCTACAACAACACTTAATAAACCGGTTAGACAATTATGAAGCGAAGCAAGTGTTACACTAGCCTACTAAAATAGCAAGCCATCTACCACAATTCTAGTTTATATAGTTTCAATCTACACAATAGCTATGACACTACACTAAGTTAGTGTGCTCTCAAAAGATAACTAAAGAGCCACACTAATCAAACTAACAAGCTCTCACAACTAGCTACACTAAAGAGCTTGACAACTAGTTTACGGTAATATAAAGAGAGTGAGCAAGATGGTTATACCACCGTGTCGAAGAAGGAGCCAATCAATCACAAGAATGAATAATAATGAAGACCAATCACCTCGGAATCAAATGATGACACAATGATTTTTACTGAGGTTCACTTGCTTACCGGCAAGCTAGTCCTTGTTGTGGTGATTCACTCACTTGGAGGTTTACGCGCTAATTGGCATCACACGCTAAACCCTCAATAGGGTGCCACACAACCAACACAAGATGAGGATCACACAAGCCACGAGCAATCCACTAGAGTACCTTTTAGCTCCCCACCAAGGAAAGGTCAAGAACCCCTCACAATCACCATGATCGAAGCTGGAGACAATCACCAACCTCCGCTCGACGATCCTCGCTACTCCAAACCATCTAGGTGGCGGTAACCACCAAGAGTAACAAGTGAATCCCACAGCAAAACACGAACACCAAGTGCCACTAGATGCAAACACTTAAGCAATGCACTTGGATTCTCTCCCAATCTCACAAAGATGACGAATCAAAGATGGAGATGAGTGGGAGGGCTTTGGCTAAGCTCACAAGGTTGCTATGTCAATGCAAATGGCTAAGAGTCTAAGCTTGAGCCGGCCATGGGGCTTAAATAGAGAGCCCCCACGAATAGAGCCGTTGGGCTCCTCACTGCACTAAACACGGGCCGACCGGATGCGCACGTCAGATTGATCGGACGCTGGACCTCAGCGTTCGGTCGCGTGATACATGCCATGTGTCCCCTCTCTTCAAATACTGAGCGCTCGATTCCAACGGTCAAGTGATGACCAGACGCAACAGCGCAAAGTGACCGGACGCTGGACCTCAGCGTCTGGTCGTTTCAAGTAAGCATCCAGAGACGACTTTTCACAACCGGACGTGTCCGGTCATGCTCGACCGGACTCACCTAGCGTCCGATCACATGGTGACTCTTCTGTGCGCTGCCACACCAGCAGGACCGGATGCAACCCTCCAACGTCCAGTCACTAAGTGACCTAGTGTCCGGTCAGAGACTGATGCCAGCGTCTTTGCGCTGTCATTTGACTGGACGCGCTGGTCCTACTGAGACCAGCGTCCGGTCACACCATGACCAGTATGACTAACTCCTTTTCAACTCTATCTTCTTCACCTTTGCTCAAATATGCCAACCACCAAGTGTATCACCTTGTGCATATGTGTTAGCATATTTTCACAAACATTTTCAAGGGTGTTAGCACTCCACTAGATCCTAAATGCATATGCAATGAGTTAGAACATCTAGTGGCACTTTGATAACCGCATTTTAATACAAGTTTCACCCCTCTTAATAGTACGGCTATCGATCCAAAATATGATCACACTCACTAAGTGTCTCGATCACCAAAATAAAATGGCTCCTACTATTTATACTTTTGCCTTGTGCCTTTTGTTTTCTCTTTCTTCTTTACAAGTCTAAGCACTTGATCATCATCATGGCATCACCATCATCATGTTATGATCTTTATTTGCTTCACCACTTGGAATGTGCTACCTATCTCATAATCACTTGATAAACTAGGTTAGCACTTAGGGTTTCATTAATTTACCAAAACCAAACTAGAGCTTTCACACATGCTCAAGATGGCTATGCTCAAGTGAAAAGATCAATATCAACATGTTGGCACCCTCACTTGATGAAGATTGGAATACATGGCTTCGGTTGAAAGAGATTAACTTAAAAGGTTTAAATTCGTTATGCTCTTTAAATTTGAGTTAATAGGAATGTCGTTCTCTTAAGACGGATGCATCATGTTGATAGATAATGTTTCATAAGTGCTCAAGCCAACCTATATGAGTTTTGTGTTTGAGAGATAAAAGAGCTAACATGTTTTTGCTGGTCTAGCAATACCGGACGTGTTCGGTATTTGCCAGCAATGGTAAAGTTCTTGTTCTCGGGTTGGTTCGTCAGGAGTTCCGGCAATGGTTGAGAGTTCCAACGTCTCGCGCTTAACTGACTTGGAGAGTTCACTGTCCTGGTCATACTGGACATGTCCGGTATGGACGGCCAGAGGCCAATGGCTAGTTTTTAAATGCATTGAGGGTCGAGAGTTCTGACATGAGTCGGGAGTTCTGACGGTCGGGAGTTTTGGCATGCATCGGGAGTTTTGATACCTCACATACTTTAACACAGTTACCATTGTTTTTAAATGTGCTGAGGGTCAGGAGTTTCGGCATGCATCGGGAGTTTCGACACCTCAAATACTATAACTCAATTACTGTTGGTGCAGTGTAAGTCATACCGGACGTGTCCGCTATAGCAACGGCTATAAAACGGCTTGTTTTTCTAAGGGGGCTATAAATACCCCCAAGCCTCCATCTTTGGAGGTTGCTGATTCTGCTGATATATTTACACGTTTTTGAGCCTTGCCAACTCTCCCAAACTCTCTCTTAGTGAGTGTGTGATCCAAATTGCCAAATCAATTAGTGGGTTGAGACAAATTAAAAAAGAGAGCAATCAAACCACTTGAGCACTTGTGCATATTGTTGATCTCGTGATTCGCATTTGTTACTCTTGAACTCTTCGGCCCTAGATGGCTAGGCGTTGTCGGAGAGCATCCAAGAGATTGTGGGGTGCCTCGGAAAGTTTGTAACGGTCGATTCCACCGCCTAGGAATCAACTAGTGGAAGGAGGAAAAGGAGTTGGAAAAGACTTCGGCTAGAGTCACCTTCATAGTACCCTCTAGGGCTGACCTTCGCCGGGTCGCCTACAGCCCCCTCAATGGAGAGTAGGATTCAAACAAGTCTGAACTTCGGATCGCATTTCATTCGATATTTGTGTTGCTCTAGCTCTTGTGCAGGTTCTCTGTGTATATTGTCATCTCCAGTAGATACCTATAATTTGGTTTGGAGATAGAAATTGAAAGGAGCAAGTTTGGGGCTGCTCTATAGAAACCGTGCATACCAGACACGTCTGGTATTTCCTGTCTATGCTGAATATATTAGTTCTTTGTTCTAACTTTGTGTTGCAGGGTTGTAGCTTCTAGATATATTCTTTATACCTTGTATACTCTATGTCTAACTTGTGAGGGATGATATTACTCTTACTTTAGAGTTTCCATTTTGAAAACTCCCTTTACTAATAGTTTTTGCATTTAAAGGTGTTAATTTTCAGAAACACATATTCATCCCCCCTCTAGGCAGCATCTAAGGTCCTCTCAGTTATCCAGAAGGCCACGTGAAGACACTATAGACATGACAATTATTGAAGGCCGTAGCTCCATCTAGTTGTCCAAGCAACAGTAAAAGAGAATAATTGAAGACTTCGTCTCGAAGGCACTCTAGAGGATAAGCACGAAGGACGCTCCAGAAGGCTCTTCCTGCTCTATAAAAGTGAAGAAGCAAAAGCAAAGATCGGGATTCAACACCATAATCTCATGCACCACCAACACATCCACTGAAGACACCACTCCACCACCGCTCCACTTTCCCACATACACCATGAAGATCACGACCTCAGAAGTCCTCTGAAGATCGTCCACCATGAATAGTAATACTCCACTACCGTTGTATTACTCCACCACTATCTGTAAATTAGAATCAAGGAAGTTCCCGTGATCTTCCTGCGCTTGTAAGATAATCTCTAAGGTTTATGCTAAGTGCTTGGGGTTTCTCAAAAGGAAAAGACGTATGTAAGTTTGCTATGTAGAAATGAATTAAGCTTTCCTGTTTTAATCCTTGCCTTCCTTTAAGCTCATTCATATGGGGCGATGTCTCTATGCTAGGGACCCTAGAGGAGAAATCTCTGCGTGTGTTGTTCTCGTGTTAGCCCTGATAGCGGTGTTTGTAGAGAACCCTGTGTGTGCAGAGAAGTGTTCCCTTCGGGTGGAACTATCTAGGGAGACGATAGAGCCTGAGTCTTGTGTGTGCGTGACTGGGAATAGCGAGGAAGAAGACTGGGTTAGCCTGATTCTGAAGCGAGCTAGTGATGCCATATGGTGAGTACCGAGTAGGAACTGACACAAGCATAGTCGCATGACCGGCTGAAACGTTGATCTCAGTAGCCTGCAAAAGATTATGAGAAACATAATCCATATACGCATATTCACTAATCATGCACATACTAATCACACACGCATCCTGCATCCACCATCCTCTATAAGTGCTTCGAATAGCGCCTAAATAGTAGCAAGAAAAGACAAGTGCTCCAAATAGTTGCAAAAGAGTTTGGGTGCATGAGCCACTCTCGGGTGAGTGCTCGTGTACTGTTCATATTCTGAATTTAAATAGTTGTGAGTATTTTGAATAATGCTACGAATTTGAACTGTGACCGCTAAATTTAAATAGTGATGTGAATATTAACTTGAGATTTTTAAATTTAAATTTTGAGCAATGTGATGCAATTATTGCCGCGTGCCCGGCCGGAATGGGAACAGCAGCAGGGTACCTGACACTTCATGCAGCAAAATTCCAGCACAATTGCATCGACAGGGTGAGTGCGGCAATAATTGCATCATGTTGCATCGCGCTTGCTCGCCGCGGCGCGGGGACCGGGATCCCCAACGGAGCACCACCAGGCACCGATCGATGCAACGGCGCACCGACAGCAGGACAGGAGGCACCTACAACCATATACTAGGTTGTCGCCGCGGCGATCGCGTTCAGGTTCAGGACAGGCGCTCGCGTCGCGCCATCACCACGAGAGGCCTAGGCGCTCCCGTCTCTCCACACCAGTAATCCTTCCTTGGTAGCAATAGCAAGTAGGAATGTAGGATGGCAAGCCGATCGAGCTGCGGTCCATGGACGAGGATCCTCGCCTTCGTGCGTGGCTCTCCTTTTTCTCCTGCTGATGAGTGGTGGAGTAAGCGGTGATGACTGCATATGCACATGCCCCGTCGCCCTTGTGGTCGTGGCCCATCATGCTGTCGTGCTTTGGCACTGCGACGCCAGGCTAGGACTGGCCGACTGGGGTGTCCGCTTGACTTGCGGACCGCCGACGGGGCAGGTGGTGGTGGTAGTAGGAGTAATTGGTAAATCAAGTACGGCGCGGCGGCGGCGGCGAGGGTGGCCGGTGCGCGCCCGAACCGATAACGTTTGGTTGGCTGTGACAACTCTTAAGCACAGGCTTTCAACCAAAACACATACTACTATTCAATAAACTTGTCTGATTAGACAAATATGTAATATCATCAACTTTTCAGCTCAGGCACTACTTTTTACTAGACAACGTTACTCAGACCACCCATCAAACAAGCCCCAAAGTGCGCCCACGACTCACTTTGTAGCTTCGCCACTGGGTTCATGCGTTTCTGTTCTTCTCTGTTTGGCATCCTCGGCTAGTGTAATTGTGTAAAGTAGCACATGCTATCTGGGCTAACTGTCCCCCCATGTCTGCTGCTAAAGTGGGCTACAACTTAGAAGTAGGCCGCAACTATTTCTCTATAGAAAAAAACGAGAGCAGATCATCGTTGGGCTACAAGCCTACAACACAGAGAGACACTGTTGATGTCTCATGCCTCGCTCGTCGTCACACTGTGCGTGGAGAATCAAAGGGAGAATTTTTTTAAGGCCACAATGGGATCCACAGCCACCTAAAAAATGGAACTGCTAGCGCCCGGACGTCCGATCTGGGTGCTAGCATTCGGACGCTTGAGGCAGTTGCGCTAGACCGCGCCCGCCCTCACGTCTACGTGCTTCACGTGGAGGCCCACGCTGCTCCCTCGTTTCTCACGCATGCCTCGATCTGTGCTCATTTCCCCGCGCTTGCCGCTCGCGCCCCGTAAGCCCCCAACTCGCCCCCGTAGCCCATCCCCACAGCTCACCACGTCCGCCTTCGCACCGCCCCACATGCGCGACGAGCATGCCCCATCTCCCCCCTAACCGTAGCACCCCCATCCGCTGGCCCCCAACGCCTCCGTCCACTATCCCCTCCGGCGAGCCACACGCCCCCGGCCGCCTAGCTCGCCCCCCGGCCGAACAACATAGAAAGCTAGAATAAAACACGTGCAACAACACGGAAACAACTACTGCAATGTTAGGTTGAAAGCAGCTGAAACACCATGAACATATTATTGTAATAACACGAAACAACTGCTACAACATTAGGCTGAAACACCATAAACATATTATTGCAACAACACGGAACAACTGCTGCAACAATAGGTCGAAGGAGCTGAAATATTTGGAACATATTATTGCAACACTGGTGTGAAGAATATGAAACAACGCTCAAATAAAAACACTTGCAACAACATGGAACAACCAGTGCAACATGCGACTGAAGCAACTGAAACATTTCAAAAGTATTATTGCAATATTTGTGGGAAGCATATGAAACATCTAAATCAGAATGGTTGCAACATCGTCTAGACACAAAAGTGAAACATTTTGAAGTAGTGCTTGCAACAAACCTTTGAAACAATTGCAACATGGGCAAAACATCCCCAGATCTACTTGTGCAACATCCTTACGATTCAACTACAACATACCTCTGAAGCGTTAGAAACAACTGAAAGATACAATTGCAACATATAGGGGGGGAGAGCCTGCACGGGGAGAGCATGGCCGCCAGATCTGAGGGCATCAGGAGCTCCCTGAGGGGGAGGACGTTGATGTCAGGGAGGGGCACCACCGGAGTGGGGAGGAGGGAGCCAGGGGGAGGACGCCGGGGTCGGGGAAGGAGAGCGCCATGGTCGCTAGATCTGAGGGCATCAGGAGCTCCCTATGGGGGAGGACGCTGGTGTCGGGGAGGGGCGCCGCTAGGGTGGGGAGGAGGGAGCTAGGGTGGGGGAGGAGGATGCCGGGGTTGGGGAAGGAGACGTCGGTGTGGGGGAAGGAGCCGCCGTGGTGGGGGAGGGGGACGCCGGGGTGGGAGAGGAGGACACTGCCGTCGCCCAGGGAGGGAGTGAGGTGTGTGGAGGACAGGCGGAAGGCAGGGAGGAGCGCGGCTACCGGCTCGCGATGCTATGGAGCGCAGTCGGGGGCGCACGGCGCTACTGGATCCATGGAGGAGGAGGGGGAGAGAAGAGGACGCCAGCAGCGGGGATTTTTTGAAAAGAATGGAGAGCGCTGTGAACTACAGTGTGACTAGGGGATAAGGCCGTGAGAGATAAGTGAAGGAGGATGCGTAGCCGCCTTATCGAATCGTTTTCTGACGCGCGTCCGGAACATCGGGCGTTCGAGTCACAGCATTACAGCATAAATAAATATTAGTAGTGCACAGCAGCCCTAGGCTCGTAGAGGCAAATAGCCACCGCCGCGGCCGTCCCATTCCGCTCGTCTCCAGCGTCGCTAAGCACCCCGTCGCGACTCGCCACCTACACGATCCTACCACTCATCCATTCTCAAAATAAATTAATTTTTATAATTATTATGCTAAGTCAAACTATATAAATCCAGTCAAATGTAAGATAATTTTACTTAAGATATATTGATTTATTTTTAGAATAGATGGATGCATATGCGGTGGCTCACCATCCATTTACATATCTCGGGATCCTCATACATCATAAGAATCTTAGCACATGAAAAAGGGGAACACTTATTCTATAGAATTAGGTTAGTCTTATATTTAATAATAAAGCAGTCCAACACAATGTTTATGCTTATTCTTTGAGATAGCAATGGATGCATATAAAACATAGATTATTGTAGATCCGGGTTTTCTTTGGGATAATGATTCTAAGAAGAAAAAAATATCTAGACTGCTGTAATGGAATATCCTTTACGTATAGACCTAAGATTTTTTTTAATTCAGACCTAAGAAATATGCATGGGTTGTCCAAGAATTCAGATCTAGACACCCAAAATAAATAACTCCTTAGCAAATGTTTTTTTTGCTTGCTTAATGAGGAATGATTGTGGCAACAATTATCATTAAACAAATACATGGGCACTTACACACACTACCATAAATGAAAAAGAAACAAGGAGATCCACAGTTCTGTATAGGTTTATGAAGGCTAAAGATCGAATCCTTTTCAAGCTTGGGTTATTTCACATGTTGGATATAATATGGGCTTGGCCCATATAATATTTAATGAATCAAATAAAACTCTATGGTGCATAACATTAAGCGTTGTATGCTTTAATACCATACGGGGTTTTGACTGAATGTTGACTTAGCTTATATGGTTGAAAATTATTCATCTAAATTGAGAAGCTGAGAAAAGGACAAAGGCGTGCCACGCGCGCGCGTGCCGCCGCCGGCCGGGCCGTGGGCGCGGGCGTGGCCAGTCTTTTGCCACTTAATCCACATAACAACGGGAGTTACTCCCCTATCTCTTTCGTCTCCTAAGATTCTTCGCTGCCTCTCTTCTCCCCGTCCATATATCTGAGTCCTCCGTCTCTTCTCCCCGTCCATATATCTGAGTCCTCCATCAGTTCAGACTCTCTTCTTCCGAAACTACTCTCGAGAGAACCACACTCACTCTCGAGAGAACCACACTTCCGCAGCCTTCTGGTTTCTCCGTTCCGTACCTCTGCGCGCACGGAGTAACGGGGGAGCAGGTGCCTCCAGAACCCTCGTCCGCCAGAGAATCTTGCACGAGGTGCGCGGCGATTAGGTTTTTGGGGAGCGATCCGCGACTGCTCATCCATGTACATCTTCTTCTCAGTGATTGCCTATGGAACGTCAAGGCATCGTCTTCTTCCTGATGATCCGTTCGTGGGACTGCACTGCGAACATCTTCCTACATCGACTGTGGTCTGCGACTTCGAGCAACGCACTATGTCGACTAGTGCGAATGGAGCCTCCAATGCCCTCGGCATGGGACCCTCCACTGGGTACAGTATTGTCGGGTACCTTAGAATGGGGTACCCCAAGCAAAACGTCAAATGGGTTGCCCAAGTCCCATCTAAAAAATAATAATGATGATAAAAGCAAAAGGATAAGTCGTGGGCCCCTCTCCGTCGTGACCAGGCCCACTGGGTCCTCCTCCTCCTCGCCTCGAGCCCCGAGAAGGAGGTCTCAACGGCCTAGCGAGGCTCCCCAGGGAGGCCTCGGCAGGAAACGCCGTCTCCGCCTCGCCCGAGGCTCTCCACAGAAGGCCTCAACAGGAGGTGCGTTCTCCGTACCGCGCGAGGCCTCTCGCGCGGAGCCTCGGCAAGGAGCCTGATCTCCATCTCACGTGAGGCCCCATTCTCCGTGTCGCTCGAGGCCGGCTCGCCCGCGGTCCATCGCCCCCCCGCCTCGGCCGACCCTCCCGACAGCCGGTCACGTTCCATTAATGCTTTCAACCACTCCCGCGATCTCAGCCAGACAGTGGCTCAACGTCACAGAAAGACCGACGCAACCCAAAGTCACATCAGCACCATACCGGCCAGGACAGGGCACGGCGGGGATTACCGGCCACTGTGTCCAAACACTGTAACCACGATCAGCCGCCATCAGCGCCTGGGACAGGATGTGGTGGGGGTTACTGGCCACTGTGTCCTACCACTGTGTCCACGATCAGCCGCCCGCTCAAGGCCTCGGCGCTGTACACCAAGGCCTCGGCACTGTACATCAGGGCCTCGGCAATGTTGGGGTCCGCGCCTGCCGAGACCCCCCCACCGCAGTACCAGCCTCGGCCCCGACCAAGTTCCGGCCTCGTGCATAGTCCGTCCACAGTGGCTTATGGTCGCCGCCACGTCCACTCCGAGGCATTCCTGGGGCTTCCACGATGCACAGGACAGGAGAAGGACCGACGCAACCTGAGGTCGCATCAGCACCATACCGGCCAGGACAGGGCACGGCGGGGATTACCGGCCACTGTGTCCAAACACTGTGACCACGATCAGCCGCCGTCAGCGCCTGGGACAAGATGTGGCGGGGGTTACTGGCCACTGTGTCCTACCACTGTGTCCACGATTAGCCGCCCGCTCAAGGCCTCGGCGCTGTACACCAAGGCCTCAGCACTATACATCAGGGCCTCGGCAATGTTGGGGTCCGCGCCCACCGAGACCCCCCACCGCAATACCAGCCTCGGCCCTGACCAAGTTTTGGCCTCGTGCATAGTCCGTCCACAGCGGCTTATGGTCGCCGCCACGTCCACTCCGAGGCATTCCTGGGGCTTCCACGACGCACAGGACCTGATGGGACGGCCACGCCACCCTAGTACTCCAAGGATGGGCCGCTCCGACGACCATGCCACCACAGGAACAGGCCACAGGGCTTGGACATGCTGTCTCTGTTGGCACGACGCCGCATAGTAATACATGTACTGCCCTTGTCCCCCCTTCAACTATAAAAGGAGAGGACTTGGGCCACTTAGGGGGGCGGCTCGAAGAACACACACACACGCACACCTTCCAGCCGCTTGACAGCAACGTCTCAGATGGCTCCACGACACCCTGCCGAGACCTAGGACAAGTTCCCTCTCTCCCTTAGCTTGTAACCCCCTACTACGAGCACTTCGATGCAAGGAATACAAGTTCTATCCCTCAGACTGGACGTAGGGCGCCGATTGCCTGAACCAGTATAAACCTTGTGTCTCTTTGCATCACCATCCGAAATCGGGAGCACGCAGAACAAATTCACTAGTCGGTTGAGGACCCCCCGGTCCGAAACACCGACAAGTATAATCTCTGTGATTTCTATACTTTATGTTTTTACTGTATTCACTAGTATGTCATCTCTGCATGTTGTAGTGTTCATAAGAAATATACACATACACATATATGTCGTCACAAACCTGCTGATGTTATTTTTCTAGATTAAACTAATAATGAAATTGCCTAAATTCCTACCAATCCAAAAACCTAATGTTAGACAATTTTCTGTCAGTGGTTTTGCTGCTGCTTTGAAGCTAAATAATTTTGATGGCAAGAATTTCATGATATGGCGTGCCAAGATGGTATTGTGGTTGACTACGATGAACTGCTATCATGCCGCATAGGGGAAGCCTGAACAGTTTACTCCTGAGGAGGAGCGAAAGTTCTTGGCTGTCGATAACCTATTTTGAGGCGGCATGATTAGTGCACTTCATTCCAAGTATGAGAAAAACTACATATCTTGCACATCAGGCAAAGAGTTATGGGATGCTCTTGAGGCAAAGTTTGGGGTTTCTGATGCTGGCAGTGAGCTGTACCTTGTGGAGCAGCTATATGACTACAAAATGGTTGGAAACCGTTTTGTGGTCGAACAGGCTCATAAGATACAGGCGCTAGCGAAGGAACTAGAACATTTTCCGTGTCTGTTGTCCGACAAATTTATGGCCGGCGGTATAATCGCTAAGCTGCCACCTTCTTAGAAGGATTTTGCTACTTCTCTAAAACACAAGAGACAAGAGTTTAGCGTGTCTGAGCTTATTAGATCTCTTGATGTTGAGGAGAGGGCGAGAGCAAAAGACAACCGTGGAAAAGGAGTTGAGTCTTCCGCTGCCAATATGGTGTAGAAGAAACACTCATTTTCATCTCGTAATAAAAAGAAGAAGAACATGCAAGAGAACAACAATGCAAAGCCTAAGCAGGTTGCACAGTTTAAGAAGAAAAACAACAAGAAAGATGGAGGATGCTTTGTTTGCGGGAGTGATGAGCATTGGGTAAGTGCGTGCCCAGACCACAAATATAAGCAAGAAAAGAAATCAGCAAACATGGTAATTAGCGAGACTGGAGGAGGAACATCTGGGTATAGTAATTCTTTACCTTTTGTTCTTTTAGTTTGTCTTTTACCTAAGTGGTGGATGGACAGTGGTGCTAATATTCACGTGTGTGCTGATGTTTCTTTGTTTATTTCCTATCAGACCGGCAGGAGTGGAGCCTTGCTGATGGGAAACGGTTCATATACGCATGTTCTTGGTGCTGGTACGGTCGTTCTAAAGTTTACTTCAGGAAAGACTGTGCTATTAAAGAACATGCAGCATATTCCCTCCATCAAGAAGAATCTTGTTAGCGCTTCTCAGATGTGTCGCGATGGCTTTAAAATTATGCTTGAGTCCAATAAATATGTTGTGTCGAGATATGGAACTTTTGTTGGAAAAGGTTATGATTGCGGAGGCTTATTCCGCTTATCTTTGCTCGATGATGTGTGTAATAAAGTTGTGAACAATGTTAATGTTTCGGATGAGTCAAATATATGGCATTCACGACTTTGTCACATTAATTTTGGCTGTCTCACGCGGCTTGTAAATCTGAATTTAATCCCAAAATTTAACTTACTCAAATATTCTAAGTGCCAGGTGTGTGTGCAATCGAAGCAACCGCGTAAGCCTCACAAGGCTGCCGAGGCGAGGAACTTGGCACCATTAGAACTCGTTCATTCTGATTTATACGAAATGAATGGTGAATTGACTAAAGGCGGTAGACGATACTTCATGACATTTATAGATGATTGCACTAGATTTTGCTATGTGTATTTATTAAAAATAAAAGATGAAGCGTTGCATTATTTTAAAGTCTATAAAGCTGAGGTAGAAAATTAACTTGAGAAGAAAATTAAGCGTTTGCGGTCCGATCGCGGGGAAGAATATTTCTCAAATGAATTTTCTGAGTTTTGCGCGGTGCATGGAATTATTCATGAGAGGACGCCACCATACTCACCACAGTCTAATGGGATTGCAGAGAGAAAGAACTGCACTCTAACTAATTTGGTTAATGCCATATTGGAGACTGCGGGACTATCTAAGGAATGGTGGGGTGAGGCTATATTGACAGCATGTCATGTCCTAAATAGAGTGCCCACAAAGAACAAAGAAATTACACCATTCGAGAAATGAAAGAAGAAGAGATTAAATCTCTCTTAGCTGCGAACTTGGGGTTGTTTGGCAAAGGTGAATGTACCAATAAACAAAAAGTGAAAGCTTGGACCAAAGACTGTTGATGGTGTTTTCTTGGTTATGCAATTCACAGCGTGGGTTATAGATTTTTAATAATAAACTTTAGTGTTCCTGATATGGCTGTTGATACAATCATGGAATCTAGAGACGCTACATTTTTGAGAATGAGTTTTCCATGAAGAATGCACCTAGCTCAACTGGTCATGAATTTATAATTCCCCATGAACATGAAAATTTTACTCCGATAGAACAAATTGAGGAACCCTATGTGCAAAATCCTAAGGAGGATGACACTATAGTCACCAGGAAAAGCAAGAGACAGAGGACTGCAAAGTCTTTTGGTGATGACTATATTGTGTACCTTATGGATGACACACCAACGACCATTGAAGAGGCATATTCCTCTCCTGATGCTGACTTATGGAAGGAAGTAGTACGAAGTGAGATTGATTCTATTATGTCTAATGGAACTTAGGAAATAGTTGATCGTCCCTATGGATGCAAGCCTATAGGTTGCAAATGGGTGTTTAAGAAAAAGCTTAAGCCTGATGGTACTATTGAGAGGTACAAGACAAGGCTTGTGGCCAAGGGTTATACTCAAAAGGAAGGTGATGATTTCTTTGATACTTATTCACCGGTTGCCCGATTGACCACAATTCGAGTTTTGCTTTCCCTAGCAGCCTCTTATAGTCTTATCGTTCATCAAATGGACGTTAAGACAGCTTTCCTAAATGGAGAGTTGAAGAAGGAGATCTATATGGATCAGCCAGATGGGTTTGTAGCAAATGGTCAACAAGGCAAGGTGTGTAAATTATTATAGTCATTATATGGCCTAAAACAAGCTCCTAAGCAATGGCATGAGAAGTTCGACAGAACTTTAACATCTGCTGGCTTTGTTGTGAATGAAGCTGACAAATGTGTGTATTATCGGTATGGTGGGAGTGGAGTCATTTTGTGCTTATATGTTGATGACATACTGATCTTTGGATCTAGCCTCAAAGTGATCGAGGAGGTGAAGGAATTTCTATCTAAAAATTTTGAGATGAAAGATTTGGGAAAGGTTGATGTTATTCTTAATATCAAGCTTCAAAGAGAAGGTGATGGTGAGGTAACTCTGTTACAAACCCACTATGTGAAAAAGGTGTTGCGTCGCTTTGGGTTCAGTGACTGTGCACCTGCTCCTACACCTTATGACCCTAGCATGCTATTGAGGAAAAATCAGAGAATAGTAAGGGATCAGTTGAGATATTTCCAGATCATTGGTTCGCTCGTGTATCTTGCTAGTGCAATAAGGCCTGACATCTCATTTGTTGTGTGCAGGCTGAGCTAGTTTATGTCAAAACCGAGAGATGATCACTGGCGTGCTCTTGAGAGAGTGATGCGCTACCTAAAAGGAACCATGAGCTATGGTATTTGTTATACCGGACATCCGAAAGTGCTGGAAGGCTATTGTGATGCCAACTGGATTTCTGATGCTGATGAGCTTTATGCCACAAGTGGATATGTGTTTTCGCTTGGAGGTGGTGCTGTTTCTTGGAAGTCTTGCAAGCAGACTATCTTAACGAAGTCTACAATGGAAGTAGAACTCACAACATTAGACACTGCTAGATCTGAGACTGAGTGACTTCGTGATCTCCTTATGGATTTACTGATTGTTGAAAAACCCATACTGGCTATTTCTATGAATTGTGATAACCAGACTGTGATTACAAAGGTTAACAGTTCTAAGAACAATATGAAGTCCACAAGACATGTTAAGAGACGACTAAAATCTGTCAGAAAATTGAGAAACTCCAGAGTAATAGCGTTGGACTATGTCCACACGTCTAACAATCTGGCTGATCAGTTCACTAAGGGTCTGTCACGCAACATGATAGAAAGTGTATCGAGAGGGATGGGTTTGAGACACACTTGAAATTTACTATAGTGGTAACATATTCTATGTGATCGGAGATCCCATGAAGTAGGACGGTGAAACAAACTAGTAGTAAATTGTAAGGAAAGATCCTTAGTAAGACTCATTTCTGATGCATATCTTTCCTTTCTATAAGGCAGGCTGGCGTTTGCCTTAATGTGTTCCAAGTGGCTTGTTAAAGCAAAGATGTTGCCCTACAGAATATCTTTTGAGGAACACACCTATATGAGTCAGACTGCTAGTCACAGTCTATGAGATTTGGGTGATCTCTAAATACTCATGAAAGGCACTGAAGTATGACTTATATGCTTCAAATAGAGGGGATGCCTTTTGCTGCCCAGTATCAGCTAAGGACTTTAGTAATATTCACCTCACACAAAACTATCAATTCAAGGCTTAGTCCATTGTTCAGTTGTGACTGAGTGAAACTATTGTTCTAGATGGATGTTTAACTTAACAGTCTCCATTGAAATACTAGTATATAAAAGAAATATGGTTCTGAGACTACTTTGTTACAAACCCTAGAGTTTGGTGGGGATTGTTGGATATAATATGGGCTTGGCCCATATAATATTTAATGAATCAAATAAAACTCTATGGTGCGTAACATTAAGCGTTGTATGGTTTAATACCATATGGGGTTTTGACTGAACGTTGACTCAACTTATATGGTTGGAAATTATTTATCTAAATTGAGAAGCTGAGAAAAGGACAAAAGCGTGCCACACGCGCACGCGCGCCGTCGCCGTCGGTCGGGCCGGGCCATGGGCGTGGCGTGGCGGGCGGCGAGCGGGTAGGCGTGGCCAGTCTTTTACCACTTAATCCACATAACAACGGGAGTTACTCCCCTTGATGGTGGGGGCAAACTGATTGCGGCAGTTATTGTCTCTTCCGCTTCCGTCTCCGTCTCTTGGGATTCTCCGCTGCCTCTCTTCTCCCCATCCATATATCCGAGTCCTCCGTCAGTTTAGACTCTTCTTCCGAAAGCACTCCCAAGAGAACCACACTTCCGCATCCTTCTGGTTTCCCCGTCCCGTACCTCTGCGTGCACGGAGTAGCAGGAGAGCAGGTGCCTCCGGAACCCTCGTCCGCTAGAGAACCTTGCACGGGGTACGCGGCAATTAGGTTTTTGGGGAGCGATCCGCGACTGCTCGTCCACGTACATCTTCTTCTCAGTGATTGCCTGCGGAACATCAAGGCGTCGTCTTCTTCCTGGTGATCCGTTCATGGAACTGCACTGCGAACATCTTCCTGCATCGACTGTGGAGCCTCCGATGCCCTCGGCATGGGACCCTCCGCTGGGTACAGTCTAATCTCTGTGATTTCTGTACTTTGTGTTTTTATTGTATTCACCAGTATGTCATCTTTGTATGATGTAGTGTTCATAAGAAATATACACATGCACATATATGTCGTCACAAATCTGCTGATGTTATTTTTCTGGATTAAACTGATAATGAAATTGCCTAAATTCCTAACATCAGAGTTATTAATAATGGAAATTCAAATCAGATCCTTAGGAAGATAAATAGTTGGGAAACACTCCTTTTAGTGAATGCTATCATGTTGTTCTACATGACATAGCCCGTATGAAACACAATACAATAGCTAACATGTTGAGTATGCGTACCTCCTTACATTGTTTCTTTACGTAAAGCATTGGTGCAAAATAAGTTAATCGTTTGGCATGATCATATTTATAAAATATAGGCTAAATGAGGAACCTGATCTTTTTTGAAGTATAATTTAATTTAAAAAAGGTCTCTTTCTGGGTGTGGAACCCATGAGGAGTTTGATGTCGACAATGATCTAACTCAACACACTCGATACTTATGGAAATTAGAAACGTCTATGAAGATTAAGATTTTGGTTGATATTTTGTATTTGCACAAAGGAATGATTCTAACTAAATCAAGATAACCTAATTAAACGAAGTTAGTAGGGTAGTAAAAAGTATTGTTTTAATGATGATATTAATGATGACAAACAATTCAACATCTTTTTTTTGAAGTGCTATTATGCCATGTGTTCATTGGACAATTGTTAATACTACCTTTGGTTTGTATCGTCCAAATAATGTTTTACATGTATTTAGTTCTTGGCTACATGGAGTAAACAAAAAAACTAAACAGCAGACCTTGGTTGGGCTGCAAGCCTGCAACTATATATGTTGGTATGTATGGCACTGTTTGAAACGACATTATGGTTATATTTGATTGTACTTTTAAAAAGTGCTTCTGCTACTAAAAAAACAAAGCCAACCAATAGTAATAGGTGAAAACACAAGCTGTGTTTTTAGAAGCAACTACTTTGTGTAGTATAGTTTTGGAAACACCTTATACTTTGCTTTTTAACTTTTGGTTTTCTACTTTTCGAAATGGGTGGAAATAGAGAGTTGTTTCATAGCTGTTTTAAGGGAGATGGAGAGAGAGGTGTATGTTTTATATTTGTTTCAACTAAACAACTTATAACTTTTCCACAACACATAGCTCAAAACAGTTTTTTTGATAGCTTACGACTCAACCAAACAGATCCTGGCCCCTATGGTTTTTGGCAAAACCAGTAAGAAATTCTAAAACATTATTGTTTACAACTTGAAAAATCCTAAATTGCAACGTTGAAGACCCCGATGAAGTTTTCTGCTGGCTTCGCCTTCTGATGCAGCGTGCCGCACGTTAGAGACCACGACACTTTGCGAGAATGCAAGTCACGGTGGGGGCTCAGCGAATCAGCGATAGAAGAGGCTAAGATCAATGGCTAGGCTGTCATGAAACACTAGAAGTCCTATACTACTCCTTAGTATTGACCACGTAGGAGCTGTAATGTGTTTACTCCATTATGTTTTTTTAATAAACGTGTTCAATTCTTCGTGTTGTTGAAGGAGTGAAAAAAGAACAAGCTCAATGCGATCCACACGGGAAATTTTCTTGAAGCTGATCCAAACCACCTGGGATGCTGACCAGACCAACTGTATGCATGGCGTTTTTCTCTGCCACCAAGGGCCAGTGACCCGGGAGAAGACTCACTCGGTCACCAGGGAGGAGGGCAATGGGCAAACACACGAATAATAACGCTTGGCCGTGCTCCTGACAGTGAGAGGCCAGAACCGCCAGACCAACAGGTTCCAAAGGGCGGCGAGCGCCCGTAGTAGGCAGGCAAGAGGTCGGATGAATTTTTTTAGAAAAAAAAAAGCAAAAGGAAAGGGAAAAGAAGGCAGGGACAGGCATGTTTATCGGAATCGGAACACGAAGGCGCCGATGCTGGCAGGGCAGCAGAAAGACAGCAGCGCCCCAATCCCGATCCTATCCCGTCCTTGCACTGCGCTGCGCTCCTGGGCCTCCCTAGTCCCTCCCTTTTGGTAGATTTTTCTAATCACCATGATTGCCCTGGAGAATTCACTCGGCCATCTGGAGATAACGGGCAGTGGCTGACAGAAAGAAAAGAAAGAAACGTGATGGAAAGGAGGGCCCAAGTTGGGGGCGCAGCAGCTGGTTTGCGCCGAGCTGGGGCCTGCCGGACGGCGCACTACCCGTCGTCCGCTTTTTTGCCTATCCGCTTTATAATCTGAGCCGATCCCGCGTCAGGAAACGAGGAAAACACGGTGCCCTGCCCTCCCGCGCTCTCGCTCGTACAGGTACGGCGTGCAGGACGTGCAGGACGTCGGCGAGGGCCCGGGGCCGAGCCAGTGCGCGGCGGCGGTGTTGCTTTCGGATCACGCCCACTTGCCCCGTTTCACCGGTCACTCGGGCGGTGGTCGTTTTAGGCCGCGGCGAGCACGTGTGGGCGCACCATTCGCGCCGCGCCGTGAGCCACCCTTTGCCGCCCGGTTCCCGTGATACCGATACGTTGCTGCTCCAATGGAGCTCCCAGGACGTGTCTGAGTGTGCCTGTGTGGTATCCACCATTGGTCTGTGGCTGGGAGAGAACAGAGAAGAGAGTGAGGCGGCGGCATGGGCATCGTACATCGAATCTAGACCAGTTTTGGGTCCTCGTCCAGTCGTCCTGCCTTTAAGCGCGGGAGAGCAAGAGGACCGCCAGCAGCCAAGGAGTGACCGAATGAGCAAGGGATAAGCATAAGCTAAGACCCGGTACAGAAAAGCCCTGACGGTGCTGACTGCTGACTGTGCCGTGCAAATATTGTACGTACTTGCACTTTGGCATGTGTACCTGACGTGGCGGGGTACCCTACACATGGGCCTGGTCGGCGGCCTCGCGCTACGTACACGCAGCGCGGTCGCCGGTCGGAGGCTCGGGGAATACACCTTTTCCCTCCGATCCTCCACAATAATGCATGCATCTCCGGCATTATTAATGTTTTCTTTTTAGCGTTTGATCGTGGAATCACATTCTTCCAAGCTCATCGCATAGCTGCACTGCACTGCACGCTTTCCTTTGTTTTCTCCAAGCTTAAAAAAACCTGCGTAGATGCTGTACTTGGTCCATGCTCGTTTCCCAGGTCGTTTTCCTTTTCCACTGCAAGTTGCAGGCGGAAGATCGTGGACTGTGCTTTCAAGCCAGCGTGATGGACTGTTCCTGGCTGAACATGAACTGCACCTCGCCACCTCGGACGAAAACTGTCCAGGCCTGCACAAGGGAGCGGACCGGAGGGATTAGCTCGATCACGCCTAATTTAGAAAAGGACTTGCGTCCAGTTGTAGCAGAAAGGTGTGTACCAGCAACAGAGACCGGAGAAATAAAGCGAGGAGGGAGCAATGAACCATGGCAAGGAATTTTCCAAGAAGAACAGTGCGAGAGTGACACTCCGCTTTTGTGGAGCTGCTTGCTTTGCTCGTGAATGAACTATCCTGTTTGTAATGTGCTAATCGCCGTCTCCTGGCTGACACTATAAAAAAGCAGGCCCGGCGCCTAACCCTGGCCTCCTTCCCATCCACCACCCTACCCTGACCTAAACTGGCCCCTCTGCTGCCTGTGCCCCACTGGCCACTAATACTCGTCTACTCCCACCGAGCATGCGGCACCTGCAGGCCACCGTCGTCGAGCACCTGGCCGGTGTGGCCGCCGCCGCCACGGCCACGCCGCCGCCGGCGTCCGTCCACACGGACACGTTCCTCATCCTGGCCGCCGTGCTCTGCTTCCTGCTCTGCGTCGTCGGGCTCGCCTTCGTCGCGCGGTGCTCGCGGCTGTGCAACCCCTCGTCCTACTCCGTGGACGCCGACGACGACGAGGCGGCCGCAATGCCGGCGGACATGGGGGCGCCACGGCCGCGCAAGGGGATCGAGAAGGGCGCGCTGGAGAAGCTGCCGACCGTGCCGTTCGAGGCCGACGACGAGGCAGCCAAAGACGGGGATGAGCGGCCCGAGTGCGCCATCTGCCTCGCGGAGTTCGCGCGCGGGGACGAGGTCCGCGTGCTCCCGCCGTGCGGCCACGCATTCCACGCGCCCTGCGTCGACACCTGGCTCCTCTGCACCTCCACGTGCCCATCCTGCCGCACCGCCCTCGTCGTGGCGCAGCAGCAGGCGCCGCCGCCGGCGGCGGCATCCGCGGATCCGCCCCTGCAGTGCTGCGCATCGGCGCAGGCCTCGGCGGGACCAGCGGAGTACCCCGTCACCCTCGCCGTCGTCGTCGTCGAGCGCGGACCTTGCCGGACGTCGGGACCGTAGCTTGGCGTGAGTCCATGGACGCCGACGACACCTTGTAAATACTCGCCGGATTGTACAGTGTACAATGGTGCATTAGACAATCACTTCACTTGTACTGCTCCCATGTCTGATTGCTTGTGACATTCTAATCTGTGAATTTACCGGCAAGATAGTTTGTCCTCTCCCCGCTTGCAACTCTCGACGTGCACGCAAAAAAAAAAAGTTTTCTGCGGCCTGCTGGTGGTTAACCGCAGATGTACAGTACGATAGAAAAAGCACTTGCGAAGAAAAGAGCATCAATTTGATGTTTGATGAGACGATGAGCGTGTCACTTTTTTTGTACTACCTACTGCACTACACTAGAGATGGAATCCAATCCATCGCGGGGCCGGGGTCGATCATGGCGGCGGACGTGTCAAGTGTCATTGGATGGATGGATCACATCGTGGCCGGCACGGTGCGGTGCCATGGTGGAATGGGATATTTGGCCTATTTAAATGTTTTGTTAATGGAACAAGAAACTGTTTATAGCTGTCGCGATAGAAATAACTATACTCGTCCGAGCCGCAGGAACTTGTACATATGAAATACGACCAAGATCCAATGAGAATTTGCGCGTAGCTTTTTGTCTTTGACATAAAAAATAAGGTTGTAATAACCACATTTTCTTTTTCCTTGCCTTGCAAGTGGAACAAGAAAGACTATATAGTGATTTTGATTCTATAAACAATCAAAGGATTTCGTATTAGGGTGTAAAGTTTTAGATGTCACAACGGGTGTTATATGAAAATATCGTATGTGGTGTTCGGATACTCATAAAAAAAATAAATTATAGAATCTGTCAATAATCCACTACACGATTTTATTAAGCCTAACTAATCCATCATTAGCACATATGTTACTGTTGCACCGCATTGTTAAATCATGGAATAATTAGGCTTAAAAATTTGTCTCACAAATTAATCGCAAACTGTATAATTAATTATTTTTAGTGCACTATTTAATACTCTATGTATATGTCAAATATTCGATGGATACGAAGAAAACTTAGGAGGAACTAATCAAGGCCTCGTTAGCTCTACGATTCGCCGAGTTCATAAGTTAGATCGTGACGTCTGCGTACGCACGTACGGACATCAGTGTGATTACGCACGCACCTCGATGCCAACTGCCCTAGGCCATCGAGACAAGGCTACGTACTTGTCGTACGCGTCAGACGGGCATCAGGAGTTCAGGACATGGGCCGCCGCGTGGCCGGATTTGCATTGAGAGAATTCGAGATCAGATAACCCGTTTCTTTCTGGGCTCTCAACAAATTTTCGTTTCTCTATTTGATATCGAGTTCATCTTTCATTCTTTATACGACACTCCGCTTGTTTTTTCATCCGCGAACCGTTAACTGCCATGCGAAAAGACGATTTTATCCCTGTGGGCCTCACCACCCTTCTCCCTCCTCTCCTCCCTTTCTCCCTCTTGTCCGCGTTGCCTCATTGGGCAGCACGCCCCTTCCTTCCTCTTCCTCCCTCTCTCTCTCCTCTTCCTCCAGATCTAGCGGCGCAGTGGCCGGGCCCCCGCAACCGCCGCCCTTCGGCGTGGCCGGACCCCGCCGATGCCGGCAACCGCGGCTGCTATCCCGCCTCCCCTCCCCCCGTCGTGCGCGCATCTCTCTCTCTCTCCTCCCTCCCGACGTGGCCACCCACGCGGGAGGCGCGCCGGCGCAGGCATGGCTCCTCTCGGGCGGCGCACCAGCGCCGCAAGGGAAGCCCTCGACACGGCCCGCCTTCAGAGCGGCAACCCTAGCACGGGCAGCCCGAGCGCGTCGGGCCCCGGCGCATGCGGCGCACTGCCGTGGACGCCCCCCAGAGCGGCACCCCCAGCACGGTCGCCTACGCCGCCGTAGGTTTGATCACTGGGAGGAGCTGGTACCCAGCTCGCTACGCCTCCGCTGCTGGGCCCCTGCTCCTCTCTCACTGCGTCGTTTGTGCTGCTCGCCGCCGTAGCCTCTTTGCCATGCGTGGTCGCCTCTTCCTCTTCCCCGCCTGCGGCTCCGGTCCATGGCTGGCCCTGTCGGCGGCGCGTCGCCTCTTCTTCTCCGTCGACGGCGGCGGCGACGCACCTCGGTGGCCGGATCTACCGGCAGCTCACCCTCTTCTCCTCCTTGGCGGAGGAGGGTGGCGCGGCTCGTCGGAGGAGGGAGGGGGCTCCGGCTGCAGCGGCGGGGACGGCCGGCGGGGGCCGCGACGCGACAGGAGGGAGAAAGGGAGGAGAGGAGGGAGAAGGGTGGTGGGGCCTAAAGGGGCAAAATCATCTTTTCGCATGGCAGGTAACGGCTCACGGATGAAAAATCGAACGGAGTGTCGTATAAGGAATGAAAGATGAACTCGGTGTCAAATAGTGAACGGAAATTTTTTGAGGGCCAAGAAAGGAACGGGTCATTTGTCTGGTGTAAAGAATTCTCTCAATATTTATACCTTGCCCGTTTCCTACTCGCCATATCACACCCTCCTTCAGAGTTTCAATGCCCAGGCATATGCTTCTCCACGTGTATGAACACTGGTCTTGCTTCTGCCTTCATGACATCTGAGCTCGGGTAGTATTTTGCCTTCATCAAACGTGCACAGAGTGATGTTGGATTCTGCAGGAGCCTCCACGCTTGCTTGGCCAGCATTGCCATGTTAAAAGAATGGAGATCCCTAAAGCCCAACCCTCCCTCTGCCTTCGAACATACCAATTTCTCCCACCCGATCCAGTGCATACTCCCCTCTTTATCCTGGTTGTTCCCCCAAAACCGCGCCACCATTGCGCTGATCTGGTTGCACAGTTCTTTGGTAATGTCAAAACAACCCATTGCGAACACCAGTATTGCCTGAGCCACGGCCTTAATTAAAATTTCTTTGCCGGCTCTTGAAAGTAGCCGCTCCTTCCAGCCTTGGATACGTTGCCAGATTCTTTCTTTCAAGTAGGCAAAGATGCTGCTTCTTGATTTTCCCACAAACACCGGAAGACCGAGGTATTTTTCATTCATCGTCTCCGATCTTATATGCAGTGCTTGCATTACTCCTCGCCTGTCCGAGTCTTTTGTGTTGGGGCTAAACATCACAGCGGACTTGTCCGCGTTAATTAACTGTCCAGACCCCTCTTCATATATCGCGAGGATGTCCTTTAGCTGCTGTGCCTCTGCCGGTTTTGCTTTACACAAGATGAGTGAATCATCAGCAAAAAGCAAATGTGATACCGACGGTGCCGCTCTACATATCCGGATGCCATGGATTCTGCCCTCCTCTTCTGCCTTGGACAGCAAAGCCGAGAAACCTTCAGCACACAGAAGGAATAGATATGGAGATATCGGGTCACCTTGGCGTAGCCCGCGTTCCGAACTGAATCCATTTGTCAACTCACCATTCACTCGGATTCTATATTTAACCGTTGTGACGCAGGTCATTACCAAATCCACACAAGTACACTGGTAGAGAACCGAACTTTACTCTCGGTGGAGAACCCCCTCTAGTCCCGGTTCCCCACCCGGGAGCAAGCATCTAGGACTAAAGGGGTCCTTTAGTCCCGGATCAGGAACCGAGACTAAAGGAGGACCTTTAGTTTCGGTGGGTAACACCAACCGGGACCAAAGGTGCCTCCTGACATGTCACGATGGCCGGCACCTTTAGTCCCGGTTGGTAATACGAACCGGGACTAAAGGTTTTTTTCTTTTTTCTTTTCTTTTCATTTTTTGTTTTCTTTTCAAAATAGGTTTTCGAAGTCGTATTGTACGCTGCTAATTATACATTTATACGTGCGTATAGTATGTTTCGGTTCAAGCACAATGAACGTATTAAATCACACAATTCAAGCATAGAAATATATATATATATATATATATATATATATATATATATATATATATATATATATATATATATATATATATATTATTTCATGTGCATATATTACAAAAGATTGCATTACAGTTGTTGTGACATAACAAGCTAGTTTCCTCTCATCCTTTAGCTTGGCTTCAATGGCAGTGTTGGATCGAAATAGAACTCGCCCTTGGAATCGATGACCTGCTCATTAAAAAATCCGGCTATAGACTCTTGAATTGCTTTGATTTGGTCTTGCCGTATGACCTTTTCCTCCAACCATCGAGTCTACAGGTTTGAATTAAAGGAAAATAAATTAATATATGTACATATATATATATATATATAAAGACATAGTAACATAATCAATAATAATAATTAAATGAATATATAGTGTATTTTTAACGTATTTTGAGTCTCTCTGTAGGAGTTCTTTGGGAGAGCACCTTGATAAACTTGCAAACATAGTAACCACAGTAGTTGTTCCCCTGTTCCTGCCTCAGACACCACTTTACGAGAAAAAGATTTGTCATCCAATCTGGTGATCCGGTGAAAGCTATATGTTTAATTAATAAAGATGATGCGATTCAGGGGACTTACTTTCAAAGGGATTACATTCAGTGGCGCTTTGCATTTTTCCATGTGTTGCTTCTCAATAAAGGTTTTCCAAACACTGCCCAATAAAAAATTTGCCACGTCATCAGATATAGTTAATCATCATGTTTGTGTGTATATATAGTTGCTAGAGATCTCGAAATTACCTCTGGATAATATCTATCATATCTTGGTAGTCTTGTTGTGGTTTTCTCATCGAGTCATAGATTATCAAGTGACTTTTCACCAGATCGATGTCCATCAATATCCAGTGATTGCTGCATGTGTTTATAGGATATAACGCATAACACTCATTAATTAACTAGAATCAACATATGAGCCATTAAGGATATGATCGACATGATTAACACTCACTTGAAGTTATAGAGAAAGAGTATATCCTTCTTGTGGTGTTGGTTCACTAAGAAGTTCATGAGGTTACTCTTTGACTCAGACTTTCAATTAGTCTTTGGAGTAATTGGGCCTTTGAATACTATATGGAGATCAACAAAACCAATTTCATTGCAGCCTTCCTTTCTGAGCTCTGTCATTATAAATCTGCATATATATAGTACTTGTTAAGATAATTTATATGCATATACACACATATGATGAGTTTAATAATAGATCGAAAGAATTATTACTTACAGGCAATAGCAGCTAATGATAACTTTGTCCGGAGAGGTCAGGTGGCATAGTTGATGAAATTCTACAAAGTCAACATACATAACATCATCGCCACGGAACCAATGTTCGTCTCTAATTCTAACACCAACGCAGAAGTCTCCACTGGTAGACGCCTGCATGTACCACTTGTTTAGCAGGTACATTTGCGTCCCCAGATCAGATAAGGCTTGAGGGTTGTATAAACTCTGGCCTAGTACAAATTTTTTCTTCCAAATATCAACCTCCGCCGCACTCTCAATGTTTCCATCACCAAACATCTGGTAAAGGTCGAGACCAGTCTCATCAAGAAATTCACCAAGGTGATCCAAATCGATATCCAGAGGTATGTTTGCCTGATGCATTAATCCTAAATTCGAACCATATTCATTACCAACAACTAGCGGGGGGATTAATTGGTGCGCTTGTTGTCCGAGTTGGGCAACTCCTTTCCTAGCCCGCTTCTTTTTCTGTGCCGCCTCAATTGACTTGGTGAGAGTGCGGTCATAGTCTGATAACGTTGATTTGGACGGCTTACGAGATTCCCGTTGTTGTTGCTGGTAAGAAATCACCTTTTTTCTTAGAATATCTGGAGCTACGAAGAAGTACGGTTTCTTCGGATTTCTCCTTGCTTCTTGATTCATTTTAAGTTTGTCATAGAATCTAGACATGTCTTTTTTATATGCATCAGTTCCTTCTTCCTTCTCTTCAGATATTATTTTGGGAATAGCCCTTGGTTTCACGGTGGCTTTCTTTGCAGGCGGGGACTGGTTCTTCGTTTGAGGGGATGGCCTCTTGCTAGGCTTCTTGGTAGGCGGGGATGGGGGAGGCGTTGGAGACCTCCTTGGAGGTGTTGGTAGCGGCGTTGGAGACCTCCTTGGAGGTGGCGGCTGCGGCGTTGGAGACCTCCTTGGAGATGGTGTGGATGCAGCCTCGTCTTCCAACACAATGTCATCGTACAGAGCACTATGATGATCTGGCGATTGAACAATTGGATTTAGGTTGGGAGAGGATCTGCTACAAAAAAAAGAAATGACATATTATTATGAGCAGATTGTTAATTATTTAAGCCAATACAAATTAATGATGTAGTGTTTTTATCCGCACGTACCTATTGTGAGGTAGTTCAGGAGGAGGTGGAGCCGACATCCCTGGAATGATGATGTAGCGCTTGCGCCATAGAATGAATGTCTTCTCCGCTTCTCCTAGAGTCTTCTCGCCATCACCTCCAGGAATGTCAAGAGGCAAATCACTAAAACATTTTTTAGCTTTATCTACCAAGATAGTAGCATATCCTTCTTGGATTATATTCCCATAAATCCTTGGTGTCTTGGTTCGGTCGATAGGATTAACAAGATCGATAGCCACCTTGATTGTGGAATTCTCCTTCGGAATGTGTAGCTCACACGTTGTACAAGGTTCAGTGACGTCATCCACAGGGAAGCACAGTCCTGTGTCCCCTTGATTTGGTATCTCCGTGGAAGCGTAGCTGCTTTTCAACTGAACAGATTGGCTAATGTTGATTCCTAGCTCTGATGTCTGCTTGCTTGCACTCACTGCTATTTGCACTTGCATTCTGATTTCCTCCTGCATTCTCGGTTTAAGGTTTTTTCCCGCTCCTATGCTTCACACACCGCTTCCTCCAACCTCTGGAGCCGCTATGCCTCTTCTTCCTTCTTTCTCTGGCGACTTCTGTAGGAAGGTATGTCCTGAGGAAATCCATGCTCCCACGAGACACTTCCTTTGCCTCTAGTTCGACCACCATGTTCAATAGTCCCGATGGCGTATGTTAGCTCATCCTTCTCTCTGTTGGGCCTGAATGCACCACTAGCAGTAGCTCTCTGAGCATAAAACAATCTTTTTGCTGCTTCTTGCAGTCTTGCGCCATAAATGCACTTCCCTGTCTCCTGGTCTAGTGTTTCCCCATGACCGAAAAACCAATTCTTTGCATATTCTTCCCACTCGAGTGATTCTGGTCTGATACCCTTGGCAAGAAGGTCTGCTTCCATTTTGTTCCACTTCTTAATGGCAGTCGGGTAGCCACCTGATCCCAAGGTATGGTGGTATGTCTTCTGTTGGGCATTACGTTGGTTCTTTATCACCCGACTCACACCCTCTTCCGAAGTCTTGTACTGTACAAACTCATCCCAATAGGGCCTCTGCTTTGAGATCGGGCCTGGGACAGTAAAATCTAGTGCTATGTTCTTCTTCACATACGTCGTGTATAGGTGTTTCTTCCAAGTCTAAAACTAGGTGGCCATCTTCTTCATTGCCCAATCCCTAACTCGCTCCTTCAATTCATCACCATCTATTATATCATCATAACCATCTGTTTGGAGCGTGAAATGTACCAAGACATCTTTCCAAATTAACGCCTTGTCACGATCGAAGACAAAACTGATATGAGGAGCATTGGTCTTCTTCTTCCATTCACGGGTACTAATCGGGAGCCGGTCCCGTACAAGGTAACCACAGTGGTGCACAAATTTCATTTTATTCGCCCCCCCCCCCCCCCCCCCGGTTCTCCTGTATCCACATTGAACTCCGAGATGATGAAGCGGCCCTCCAATGGCTTTTTGGGACCTCAAATATTTTTACTCTTCGTTGTAGTTGTTGATGTCGATCCAGAGGGCTACAAAACATAAACATTATTTTTAATGTCATGAGCACACATAAGACATATGATAATATATATAGCTAATAATAAAAAAATATACTTGGCCAATATGTTGTTGCTCATTTTGTTCAAGAGCTAAGTACTGACTCCCGTCATCTGCATCCTCTTGCACGTTATTTTTAGCACCATCATCACCGGCAACTTGAGTGCCAGTGTTGATTAAATTCATCATCAACTCCTCCTCATTCATGTTTCTCGGGTCGGCCATCTAGCTTCAAAAAACAAAACCAATATATAGTACATCAAATCTTTGCTTACATGCGTAAAATCTACGAACAATATGTATTATTAAATCTTGCCCCTCGGTCACGGACGTAATTCGCCACACTAGGGCGAACTACGTCGGTACTAGGGTGAATTAGGGCTATACATAAACGGCTGAGGGCAAATTGCGTCGGTGACTAGGGTGAACCACATCGGTGACATCAACAGCATGGTTCGCCCTGGTGTGATTGTTTAGCATTAACGATAACGATAACGATAACGATAATACGAATATTAATCAACTAGGCCACGAGAAAGGGCGGTGTGACAAGAGTGGCGGTGCTCCACTCCACTGTATATATGTCTGTACACATGGGTGAACGAGGGCGGCGGTGCTCCGCCGTATACATAGAAACGCATGGGCGAACGAGGGCGGCGGTGCTCCGCGACATATATATACATGCATATGAATACAAATGACGTATATATACGTGTCGGCACGGTGGCCGATGTGCTGACGACGACGACGTGAGGCGGGCCAGTGTGCTGACAACGACGACGACGTGAGGCGGGCCGGGGCGGTGTTGGTGCGTGATGTTGTGATCCTATGTACCATGTGAACCATGTAGTCATTCATCATATGAGAAAATTCTATGTTGATAATGTAAGTATAAGTCATTATGAAATGTAAGTATATGTGTCTTATTGCTAATATAACCATTACTATTTCCGAAATGATAAGAATTTATTTTCTTCTTCTACAGGCGATCACTGATGCTATGATATAAAGTTTGAAGATAGTCTTCTCGGAAAAAATATGTAATGCTCATATTACTTTAGCAACATTAATATATTATATCTGTATATTCAAAGTTCATAAATGAAGAAACATTGAAGTTTTCCTTCATTTGTCTGTAGCCATACATGCAAGTCCAACCAAAACTGCTTACATCATCACATGTGATATTTTTTATAAACTAAAAAACGCTTAGTTTACAAACTGGGTATCCAAATTAAGTTCCTATTTGACCATTATATATCCTACAACAAATCCTTCAAAAAAAGACCCTACATGAATATATTTGGATAAAATTTTGTTAACAAACATTGATCTATGAAGATAGAAAAAATTCTTCTATTGAGCAAAGGCAGTGTTCTAGATTCATGAAACAATGTTCAGTTTCCAGCCACCGTCTGAGAATGTACAAAGAGATCGACGAACATATCACCTCGAGCTCAGCAGTGGAGGGCCTCGGGCGCGGTGGAGGGCCACGAGCGCGCGCGGAGGAGGGGCACGGTGAAAGCTCTAGTTTGGTTTTGGTGAATTGATGAAACCCTAAGTGCTAACCTAGTTCATTAAGTGATCATGAGATAGGTAGCACACTTCAAGTAGAGAAGCAAATGAAGATCATAACATGACAATGGTGATAGCATGGAGATGATCAAGGGCTTAAACTTGAAGAGAAGAAAGAGAAAAACAAAAAGCTCAAGGCAAAGGTATAACTTGTAGGAGCTATTTTGTTTTGGTGATCAAGACACTTAGAGAGTGTGATCACATTTAGGTTTGATAGCCGTACTATTAAGAGGGGTGAAACTCGTATCGGAATGCGGTTATCAAAGTGCCACTAGATGCTCTAACTTATTGCATATGCATTTAGGATCTAGTGGAGTGCTAACACCCTTGATAACATTTGTGAAAATATGCTAACTCATGCGCTTTTGGAAAAATGAAATGTCTATTTTCTATTGCGCCAGATGCAAAATTCTTGGTGGTTGGCACATTTGAGGAAGGGTGAAGAAGTTAGAGTTGAAATGGAGTTGGTCGAAATGATGCTGGCGTCGGTCTACTGACCGGACGCTGGGTCACTCAGCGACCGGACGCTGAAAGGCTGCGTCCGGTCGAGCTGTCAGATGGCACAGTAGGCTAGGGTTGAGCACCGGATGCTGGCTATGTCCGGTCAAGGTGGACCGGACGCGTCCGGTCGAAAATACATGCCTCGGGGAGCTTACTGGAAACGACCGGACGCTGGGGCTTTAGCGTCCGGTCAGTTTTACCGGAGCGTCCGGTCAGCTTCGTAGCCGTTGGAATCTGACGAACAGCGTTTGAAGGGGATGACACGTGGCGTCCATCGGGAGACCGGACACTGAGGGCCAGCGTCCGGTCAGTGTGACCGGAGCGTCCGGTCAGAGCGTGTTTTGCCCAGTGAAGGGGTATAACGGCTCTATTTGATGGGGGCTCTATTTATAGCCCCATGGCCGACTCAAGGGTAGTCTCTTGCACATTTTCATTGACATAGCAACCTTGTGAGCCTAGCCAAAGGACTCCCACTCATCTACATCATTGATTCATCATCATAGTGAGATTGGGAGTGATCCAAGTGCATTGCTTGAGTGATTGCATCTAGAGGCACTTAGTGATCGTGTTTCACTGCGGATTTCGCTTGTTACTCTTGGTGGTTGCCGCCACCTAGACGGCTTGGAGCAGCGAGGATCGTCGAGTGGAGGAGGTGATTGTCTCCAGCTCCGATCGTGGTGATTGTGAGGGGTTCTTGACCTTGTCCTCGGCGGAGAGCCAAAAGGTACTTTAGTGAATTGCTCGTGGCTTGTGTGATCCTCATCTTGTGTTGGTTGTGCGGCACCCTATTGAGGGTTTGGCGTGTGAAGCCAATTAGCGCGTGAACCTCCAAGTGAGTGAATCGCCACAACGAGGACTAGCTTGCCGGCAAGCAAGTGAACCTCGGTAAAAAATCACTGTCTTCATCATTGATTCCGAGGTGATTGGTCTTCATTGTTATTCATCTTTGTGATTGATTGGTTCTTCATCTACACGGTGGTATAACTATCCTAACCACTCTCTTTACTTTACCGCAAACTAGTTGACAAGCTCTTTAGTGTAGCTAGTTGTGAGAGCTTGCTTGCTTGGTTGGTGTGGCTCTTTAGTTAGTCTTTGAGAGCACACTAACATAGGATAGTGTCTTTACTATTGTGTGAATAGACACTATCTAAACTAGAATTGTGGTAGGTGACTTGCATTTTAAGTAGGCTAGTGCAACACTCGCTTTGCCTCATAATTGTCTAACCATTTGGTTAAGTGTTGTTATAGAAATTTTTATTAGGCTATTCACCCCCCCTCTAGCCATTAGGACCTTTCACACGGGCGCACGCGGTGGAGGCCGCACGAGGAAGAAGAGGGCGGTGCCGGTGTCACGGAAGGCGAACGGACGCGGCGTGAGGAAGAAGAGGGCGGCGGTGTTCGACGAGGAAGAAGATGAGTGGATCGATCTGCGCCAGGCGCTGGAGGTTATATATCAGAGAGATTTACTCCCGGTGCCAGCCACCAACCGGGAGTAAAAACCCTTTACTCCCGGTGCGTATTACCAACCGGGAGTAAAGGTATCTTCACTCCCGGTGCGTGTTACCAACCGGGAGTAAAGGTATACCTTTATTCCCGGTTGGTAACACGCACCGGGAGTAAAGAGTTTTTTTTGGTGGGCCACGAAACTGCAGCCCACCTTTACTCCCGGGTGGGCTCCCACCCGGGAGTAAAGGTGGTCTGCAGTTTCGTTTCCCGCCTGTTTTAAGCAATAGTCTTGTTAAATAAAATAGAAATGCAATAGTTTTTGTTAAATACATAGTAAATTAAATAAAAGGCATAAAATTATTTTGTTAAAAATATGAATTTTCTTTATGTCTATTGCACATAGGAAAAATCTATAACCTAACTTTTTTTATTTTTTGTTAGAATTATAAAACATAATGTAACTAATATTTATTATTTCGTTAATGCAAAAATGTAGTGTTTAATTAAAATTATTAAAACTATTGGTTTTGGACAGAAAATTTGTTTTCACATCATTTTAACGTTAATATTTTAATTTTTCATCACTCAGTATCCTAATTTACCTTTTTGAGAGAGAAATCCCACCAAATCAAACATTGATTTAATTTAAAACATGATATAATAAACATCTGAATTCACAATTATTACATAATATCTCAAACACACACTATATTAAATCACTATATCATCAAGTGGGCACAGTAGTGAACTTCTTTACGTATGTCCCTTGGTTATGATCGCTTCGTAATCATGGAGTGTCCTCATCATTTACCAAGATGCTAGGGTCTTTGTTCACTTTGAAGGGCGAAATTCGGCCATCCTTTTCATATTCTTCTGACATGTCTGACTTGTCCTCAATTCCCACGACGACTCTTTTCCCTGAAAGAACTATGTGGCGCTTTGGCTCTTTGGTTGAGTCATTATCATTTTTCCCTCTTTTTGGTTTGGTAGACATATCATTGACATAGAACACCTAATTCACATCCTTGGCAAGGATGAATGGTTCGTCTTTGTACCCACTATTACTAAGGTCTACTGTTGTCATTCCATACTTATTGTCTACTATTACCCCGCCTCCGGTCACCTTGACCCATTGGCACTTGAACAATGGGATCTTCAAAGTAGGCGCATATTCTAGTTCCCATATTTCATCTATGCGTCCATAATATGTCTGCTTATTCTCATTCGGGTCTGTGGCATCTATGCGGACACCACTGTTTTGGTTGGTACTCCTTTTATCTTGGGCTACTGTGTAGAATATGTTCCCATTTATCTCGTACCCTTTATATGTGACGATATGCCATGATGGTTGCATAGCCAATAAATACAGTTGCTCATGGATGCTCTCATCACCTTGACATTTTTTTCGCAACCAACCGCCAAAAGTTTTCATGTGCTTATGCGTAATCTAAGCTTCAGTCTTCCCTAGAAACTCGGATCGTAAGAGATCCTTGTGTGTCTTAATATACGGATCTACCAAAGAGGAGTTCTGTAGAACTGTGTAGTGCGCTTTATTGAAATAATCATCATCCATACCAATATATATTTTCCTCCCTAGTGTCCCCTTTCCGCTTAGTCTCCCCTCATGTCTTGATTTAGGAACACCAATCGAGTCAAGGTCGGGAATAAAGTCAACACAGAACTCAATGACCTCTTCTGTTCCATAGCCCTTGGCGATGCTTCCTTTTGGGCGAGCACGGTTGTGAACATATTTCTTCAGGACTCCCATAAATCTCTCTAAGGGGAACATGTTGTGTAGGAACATAGGACCGAGAGTGAAAATCTCCTTGACTAGGTGAACTAGGAGGTATGTCATAATATCAAAGAAGGAAGGAGGGAACACCAACTCAAAGCTATCGAGACATTGAACCACATCATTCTGTAGTTTAGCTAGATCAGTTGGATCAATTTCCTTCTAAGAAATTGCATTGAGGAATGCACATAGCTTCACGGTGGCTAGACGTACATTTGGAGGTAGAATTCCTTAATGCAACTGGAAGTAATTGCGTCATGAGAACGTGACAGTCATAGGACTTTAAGTTACAAAATTTCTTCTCTGGCACATTTATAATACCCTTTATATTCGAGGAGAATCCAGATGGTACCTTGATATTGTTTAAGCATTCAAACATGATTTCCTTCTCCTCTTTGCTTAGAGTGTAGCTAGCAGGACGTAAGTAATGGTGTCCATCATCTGTCTTCTCTGGATGCAGGTTGTCTCTTTCTCTCAAACAACGCAGGTCCTGTCGTGCTTCAAATGTGTCCTTATGCTTTCCATACACACCCATAAAGCCTAGCAGGTTCACACAAAGATTCTTCGTCAGGTGCATCACGTCGATCGAGCTACGGACCTCCAGGACTTGCCAATAGGGTAGGTCCCAAAATATGGACTTCTTCTTCCACATAGGTGCGTGACCGTTAGCGTCTTTCGGAATAGGTTGGCTTCCATGTCCTTTTCCAAAGACAACTTTCACATCATTGACCATATCGAGTACATCCTCACCGGTTCGGTTGTGAGGCTTGGTCAGATGGTCTGCCTTCCCTTTAAAATGCTTGCCTTTCTTTTTTATGGGGTGATTTGCAGGAAGAAATCGACGATGGCCAAGGTACACGACCTTTCGATATTTTTTCAAGAATACACCTCTAATATCACCGAAGCAGTGTGTGCATGCATTATATCCCTTGTTTGACTGTCTTGAAAGATTACTTAGAGCAGGCCAATTATTGATTGTTACAAACAACAATGCTCGCAGATCAAAGTGTTCCTGTTTGTACTCATCCCACACACGTACAACTTCTTTATTTCACAAAATGAGAAGTTCGTCAATAAGTGGTCTCAGGTACACATCGATGTCATTGCTAGGTTGCTTCGGGCCTTGGATGAGCACAGGCATCATAATGAACTTTCGCTTCATGCATAACCAAGGAGGAATGTTGTAGATACTTAGAGTAATAGGCCAAGTGCTATGACTACTGTTCTGCTCTCCAAAAGGATTGATACCATCTGTACTTAAAGCAAACCTTAAGTTTCTTGTGTCATTTGTAAACTCCGAGAATTCTCTGTCGATTGCTCTCCACTGGGACCCATCAGCAGGGTGTCTCAACATATTGTCTACCTTACGGTCTTCTTTGTGCCATCATAACAATTTTGCATGTTCTTTGTTTCTGAATAGACATTTCAAGCATGATATTATAGGAGCATACCACATAACCTTGGCAGGGATTTTCTTACGCGGACGTTCGCCCTCAACATCACTAAGGTCATCTCGCCTGATCTTATACCGCGGCGCATGGCATACCGAGCATGCATCCAATTTCTCGTACTCTTTGCCATGGTACAGGATGCAGTCATTAGGACATGCATGTATCTTCTCTATTTCTAGCCCCATAGGATAGACAACTTGTTTTGCTTCGTAGGTAGTGGCGGGTAATTCATTGTACTTCGGAAGCATCTTCTTTTGGATTTTTAGTAACTCTCCAAATCCCTTGTCAGATACACTATTTTTTGCCTTCCATTGCAGCAATTCTAGTGTGGTTCCCAACTTTTTCTGCCCTGCATCACAAGTTGGGTACAATAATTTCTTGTGATTTTCTAACATCCGCTCGAACTTGATCTTCTCCTTTTCACTTTCACATTCTCTTTGTGCGTCACGAATGACCTGAGAAAGATCATCAGCCGGCTCATCTTCTGCGGCTACCTCTTCTTTAGTTTCTCCCATTGCAGTATCATTGAAGCACGCACCATCAGGAATAATATCATTGTCATCCCATTGTTCTTCTTCACCTTCTTCCATTACAACACCGGTTTCTCCGTGCTTTGTATAACAAATATAGTTTGGCATGAAACCCGACTTGAACAAGTGTGAATGAAGAGTCCTTGAGCAAGGATATTCCACTGTATTCTTACATATGGCACATGGACAGCACATGAAACCGTCGCGTTTGTTTGCCTCGGCCGCACGTAACAAAGAATGCACGCCGTCAATGAACTCTTGGGAGCGGCGATCAGCATTATACATCCAATGACGGCTCATCCATTACATGACATAAATATCATATTAAAACCTAGATCATAATTAATTATTTATACAACATGCGTGCCACCATAAAAGATACAAATTTATGAAAGCATCGCTACAATGTAGACAATCCCAACTACCACTAAAAGAACTGAAGCTAAAATACATTTTAGGAGCATAAGGATTTCGCGACCAATCTCAACTAAAACAGACAGATCCCCCGATTGTGCAACATCTTTGGGCTTCTTCGGCTGGATCACTGCCTCATTCGCCGCCGTATCTGCCTGTTGTGCAAGATATTTTTGCACGAGTTCAACATACTCTTCCTCCTAGTAGAAGCCTGAACATCGTCCACTGCCATCCCACTAAAATTAAAACAAAAAATTAGAACTTTAATGACAACCATCATGAAAATAGGTATAAACTAACCATAATCATTAAATATGATAAAATAACTCACATTGCGATCCAGACACTTGTAGAAAATACGATCTTTATTGGGACCCTCCTTCTTCACTCGGTACTCCATCACAATCTTCGTCTCATCACGACACTTGCCGCATGGAATGAGAGAAAGATCCGGTCTAAGTTGCTTTGGAAACCCATGAGAGGCCGAGGACCCGGAAACAGTTGCCATCTACTCTCTATACTCATTTTTTAATACACTATAAATTTCTCCTTTTATAAACAAATAAAATTAAGAAACTATAAAATTATCTAGATCTCTAAACAATGATATTTTTAATGGTCATTGTGTTCTCGTCTTTTACTGTGGTAGGTAAGTAATTCACATGATATTTCCGCAAATTAACAGAAGAATGGGAGTGTACACACATAACAGACTACTGCGATGATATCGGGATGTGTGAATAAATAACCATCCGTACTAGTTGAACTTGCTTACGTGATCATCTCGGCGAGCATTTCTCCACCGGACGGCACCGTACTTGGTCAAGGAAGAGCTCTGATTCTACGAGGAAGGGAACATGGTCTTCCACGACCGTTGTCGCTCTCCCTCGTAGAATCAAAGCTCCTTCTTGACGTTCGTTACCGTTCGGCAGAGAACATGCTCGTCGACATGAACACGGTCCGCTAGTTCAACTAGTACGGATTTTCTATAATTTTCTAACTATTTTTTAAGTTTTTCATTTCATAAAAAGTTAAAATAAAAAGTACGGTGATTGACAGACTACTGCGACGATAACGGGACATGTGAATAAATAACCATCCGTACTAGTTGAACTTGCTTACGTGATCATCTCGGCGAGCATTTCTCCACCGGACGACACCGTACTTGGTCAAGGAAGAGCTCCGATTCTACAAGGAAGGGAACACGGTCTCCCACGACCGTTGTCGCTCTCCCTCGTAGAATCAAAGCTCCTCCTTGATGTCCGTTACCGCTCGACAGAGAACATGCTTGCCGAGCTGAACACGGTCCGCAAGTTCAACTAGTACGGATTTTCTATAATTTTCTAACTATTTTCTAAGTTTTTATTTATATATACTACGTTTATGTACGGTGATTGACAGACTACTGCGACGATATCGGGACATGTGAATAAATAACTATCCGTACTAGTTGACCTTGCTTACGTGATCATCTCGGCGAGCATTTCTCCACCGGACGGCACCGTACTTGGTCAAGGAAGAGCTCCGATTCTACGAGGAAGGGAACACGGTCTTCCACGACCGTTGTCGCTCTCCCTCGTAGAATCAAAGCTCCTCCTTGACGTCCGTTACCGCTCGACAGAGAACATGCTCGCCGAGCTGAACACGGTCCGCAAGTTCAACTAGTACGGATTTGCTATAATTTTCTAACTATTTTCTAAGTTTATATTTATATATACGTTAACCTTCTTTCATGTAAATATGCAAGCTTGAAGTGATTTTGAGCTCAAATTGCTTACAAATGAAAAAAAAAACCACAATAAAAAACCATAAATATATATAGTGAACAAAATGGCATAAGAAAATGGTGAAAAATGAGAGTATGAGATTGGTAACCTTTATAACTGAAGAATCGACGGAGGAATCGAAGAAATTGACGGAGGAATCGAAGAATGGATGGAGGAACAATGAAGGGAGGGAGGAAGCAAGAACACTAGTGCAGTGAGCTTCAAAATGTGCTGAGCTCGGGCTCGGGGAGGAAGAAGGAGACGGCCGATTTATAAAGGGAGAACATTTAGTCCCGGTTGGTGGATCCAACCAAGACTAAAGGTAACTTTCTAACCTCAGGCGCAGCCACAGCCCGGGAGTAGACTTTTACTCCCGATTGGATCCACCAACCGGAAGTAAAAGTATACCTTTAGTCCCGGTTGGTGACTTCAACTGGGACTAAAGGTCCCTGCCACCTCTGTCTGGCGCAGTAGCCGTTGGGCAGGGACCTTTAGTCCCGGTTGGAGCCTCCAACTGGGACTAAAGGTATTTCTATTCCCGGGGGCAAAAAATTCCGGGACTAGAGCCTATTTTAATCGAGGATCAAAGATATGTTCTCTACTAGTGGTAGCATGGAAGCCCAGCCGCAGCATCATTTCCTTAAAAAAAAAAACTCCATTCCACTCTATCGTAAGCCTTACTCATGTCTAATTTAATTGCAGCATCCTCTTCTTCAAAAAATGAGTCATCTCATATGCAATGAGGATGTTGTCAGTTATGAGCCGTCCCGGCACGAAAGCGCTCTGTGACTGTGACACTACCTTTGGAAGGATACCCTTTAATCTGTTGGCTATCACTTTCGACACTAGCTTGTAGAGTACGTTGCACACGCTTATAGGTCTGAGGTCTTTGATATTTTCTGGATTTTTCACCTTTGGGATCAGCACAATAATAGTGTCATTCCATCGGTCAGGCATGTGCCCACCTCTCAGGACTTGCAGCACTTCTTCAACTATACGATCACCCACAATCTCCCAGTACTCCTTGTAGAATAATGCCGGCATGCCGTCAGGTCCCGGTGAGTTGTTACAGAGGGATTTTTTCTATTTTTCTAAAAAATTATGGATCGGAAAGAATTATAGGATACTCTTGGACATGCTCTTACAGCCCACAAGACCCAACTGATGAGCATAAACAACTTTTTTCTTTCTTTCTTTCTTTCTTTTTTCAGAAAACGCAGGTACTCCTTCAGTCCTTCGTGTTCATCACCGACGGGCAACGGCTGAACCCTAGTCTCCGGCGACGAGGCGCGGGTCTCGGCGTCCAATTTTCTTCTCCTTCTCCGTCCCATGTCGGTACTACATTGTTGATTCGGTATCCATTCACGTCGATCTCTTCCACATTTTCAATCCATTTCGGCATTTCATCAGTGCCGTACCGGGTGAAGGCGGGGCCGCGGGGGGCAGCGCGGAGGAGCTGGTGCTGGGCTGCAAGGAAGCAGAGCGCGGATCGTGCTCGCAAACGTACGTCCAATTCGGGAGTCGATGTGCTGGCTCGTTTGGTGGTTCGTTGGGGGAGGCGTTTCAGTCGCATCACCTCGTTTGTGGCTTATTTTGATGGTCTATGGATTGCAGGATGCCCCCGTGTGCAGTGGCAAGGCGGCGCGGAAGGGTCGGAGGAAGATCAGAACCTAGGTGTTACTGGGGGCGATGGATGATTGGGTTGGGTCGTTTGTCTTGTCTGATGCTGATCGAGTCAGTTTGCTTCAGTGCATATGCACTTTTTCTGAAACCAGTCTGAAACTTGTGCTTTTGAGCTATAGTATGCTTTGTATTTTGAATAGGCTCTGTCAATGGGGGTTTCTGAGTGGTAGTATATTTTATGGTTTGAACAAAATCATTGTATTAGTATCCCATCGAGGGTTTGTATTTCAAGCAAGGTCCACAAAACTTCAGTGTTTGCTATGTGGTGATATAATGGGTTAAAGCTTCATGTTCTGGATGTTGCAGGTGCGTTATTGTCTGATGAGTGTTTTCAATGTTGTACTGGGAAGGCAAGCTCGTCACGTATGCACTATCAGATCCCAAATGAATGGACATGAAGACAACAATGGTAAACCTGCTGTTTTATCGATATGTAGCAATAAATGAGTAATCCTTTCATGTAGCTGAACACTGAATAGATAGTTTTTGGGATCATTGTTGACTTGGACACTTATGATCTTTGTCATCCCATATACTCACATTGGTTGCCATTTTTATCTCATTAGGAATAGTGTAGATTTGATAACTTTTTGAATTGGAAAAGAATGATTCAGTCCTTACGAAGGGATGTGCCGTTCCTTTCGAAGTAATTCTACACAACAGCCATTTGTTTTCTAATTATAGTAATAACATTTTACTATGTGACAAATATTCTTCATAGCTACCTGCAGAACACTAGTGAACAAACTGTCTGTTTTTTACTTTGGTGTATCCCTCGGCTACAAAGAATGGCTTCACCGTTCATGTAGCGAGTTCATATGAGGCATTGTTAGCTGTCAGGTTTACCCATGGTTTGTGGAGTCAGTTAACCCGATAGTGTTTCTTCTGTCCCAAATTCTAGAGTTGCATAAAGCATTGAAACGTTTTAATCCCCAGCATTATTGTACGATGCTATCAAATTTTTTAGAAGGGTTATAGAAAGAAAATTGTCACAAAGTCAACGCATGGCATAGCTTGCAAACGGCTTATCACTTACACGTTACCAGTGTCTTGAAGAATGGTTTGTTGATTTTTTCTAAGTGGGTCGAATAGGAGATACCAGTGGATGTCAAGAAGTTTATTGCGATATCTTGAACCAATATTTCTGAGACTAAAGTTTCTGCTGTGGATATACAATATTTTAAATAAGGCATTATCATATTTGACTTTTTTTTTCTGTTGGCACGCTATGTGATGGTATTGTGTGTATTAATATATGCGGCACAAAAGATTGTTCTCAATTATTGACTAGTGCATTATAGTAATGTTAAACCCTATTTATATTTTCTCAAATGTGATTGAGAAAGTAAATGCATAATCTTTGCGCGATATGGCTAGATATCATTTCATGCATGCCGCACACAGTTTTTCCATTAATCAGATAGTCCTATATATTCCCTTTAAGGCTTGACTCTCTTTGACTTAAAAAAACCCGAAAGCTTCCTCTCTTTTACCAAGAGTGGGAAGATTAGATCCTTGCTCACGGAAGACCGCTAGATGGTTGTGTTGTTCTGATCCTGAATTGTTTTTTAGGTCAAGCAACCTGAATCTCGAAGGTAAGGGAAGTGACAGTTTTTTTTTTTTTTTTTGGTTTGCCTTGCTTATTTCTTGCCCATGCAAATCTCAACTTTCAACTTCAGTTGGATTGGATATGCACTTATGTTATTAACTTTACAACAGGGGACACAAATTCGTGGAAGTTATGGATCTGAAGGCTATCCAAGAGTGGACATCATGCGAAGCAGCAGAGTTCAGGGCACTTTTTGCCGAGTTAAGGAATGAAAAATCATGTGACAGGATGGAAGTGCTTGAAAAGAGGTTCCCTGCAAAGACTATTCACCAGTTGAGAGATAAATATGCTGAAGTCTTTGCAGATATGCTCTATGGTGAGATAGATGATGAACCGAGCAGAGATGACACAACTAGTGATTTGCGTGATTGGTACAAACTTTTAGAAGGAGACACCCATGACTCAGTTCTGGGACCATCAGTGGAAACATCTTTGTTCCAACCTTCCAAACAATTGGTATTAAAAGCAGTTGGAGATCAGGAGGGAATTCAAAAGTCGCACTGCAAATCATCAAGGAAGGAGAGACAAACTTGGACTGCTGAGGAACACAGGTCCTTTCTCCCCCCCTCTTCAATCTAGTTTTATTTTATTTCTTGTTCCTTTATATTTTACTTCACAGCTTATATGGTTATGTATGCCTTAAATGAATAAATAGATGCATAAGTAAAGAATTATTTCTGGCCAATCTGTAGATTTCCACTACATATGGCATTGCTGTTCCACTAAAATGCACCATAGTGGGTTGAGTTTGACTGAAAACTGATAATTGTGAAATTATGATATACATATATAAGGCCATAAGGGTAACCAAAACTCTAACGCTGTTATCTTCAGGCACATCACTAATATTCAATATGCTACATATAATATAGTATCTTGAAACTTTGATATCTGTCTTTTTGTTAGGAAGATATGTCAGAACAATGCTTCAATTATAGATCAAGCAATATTTGATGGTTTGCTGTATATAACTATTAAAGAAGCTATGCCACTGTCTCACGAAATGTTTTAGCCAAAAATTGTCATGCCAAAGTAAGTACTTTTGCTTACATTGCATGACAAGCACCTATAAATGACTTGCTCTTTAGTTTGGAAACTCGAATTGTTTTCCCATTAACAGTTCTCCCTCTGTTCCAAATTGTAAGTTGTTTTAGCTGTCCTAAGTCAAACTTCTCTAGCTTCGACATAGTTTGTAGAAAAATGCACAAACATCCCACATCAAATTAGATTCATTAGATACACCATGAAGTATATTTTGATGGTGCATTTGTTTGATATTGTACATGTTAGTACATTTTTCTATAAACTTGGTCAAAATTAGATAAATTTGACATATGACAAAGCTAAAATGACTTACAGTTTGAAACAGAGGGAGTATGATGTTTACAGCTATCAATTATCATACAAGGATGTCATATTAGGTCATTAAAAGGAAAGACTAAAAACATCATTTATGCCGACCCTTTGTTACTAAAATGGCTTGTCAAAGGCATACTTGCAAAATGATGTGGTACTTTTCTTTCCTATTTTACTAAACCTGTTTTCACTTTCTTTTGCTGGGAAATCTTTTGTTTCGTACCACAGTGGTCCTTTGTAGTGAAAATGCCCCTCTTTTCTTTTATATATTCACATGTTGTCAAATGTCAATTGAGCATCCACACCAACTTTTTCAAATAGAAATATGTATTGTGGATATTGTAAATTGAATCCATATGAGACTCAGATGGAATCACTTGTGTTTATAGTCTATTGAATTATAATTTGTAGTAGTCACTTCTCATTGTAAAAATTAGTTATCACTTCATTGCCTAGTAGAATGCAGCTTATCAATCTACCTGCAAATGCAGGCAGTTTCTACATGGTGTACAACATTTTGGGCGAGGTGAATGGAAATCCATTTCCAAGTATTTTGTCCCCTCCAGGACCCCAACTCAGTTGGCAAGCCATGCTCAGAAGCATTTCGACAGAATCAAGAAGAATGAAGTGGATGATAAGAGGCAGAGGCATGCCATCAATGATGTCAGGCTTGTGAATCGTGATATGAATAATACTTCCCACTCCTATACTGAACCAGGGAAAGGAAAACCAAATGCGTCAAGCATCCCACTGCCAGTCCTAACAGAGGACATGGATATTCTGCATGATCTGACACAAGGAATGCCTAATTTTGGGCAAGCGAGTAACAGTCCAAGTAACTTAGCAGGACAGATAACACATTGCAATCATACAATCGAGAGCTTCTTCCAGTGGCAAGGCCCAGGCACCCCGTCACCAAGAGAGCAGTGGAATGTCCTGCTTGCTCAAAGCAGGGCAGAACATTGGACCTGGCCTCGCCGCAAGAGACGTCTTGGTGCAATCACCAAACGTAGGCGCAGGAATAACAGAAGAACACTCCCCGATGTCCTCAGTGCCCAAATCCCACAAGAAGTTCTGCAATTTGCACAAGGAAGTGACAGCGGAGCCAAGTTATCATGTGAGATGGTGCCCATCAAAGGGCGCGATCTACGCACAACCATACCGCCATTTTGAAGTTCAGTGGAACCCTGTTGCCTGGTAGAGCATGCTTTGAATATACTCTTCCAGGTGGGTTGGCTAGCAGTGTCAGGCTGAACTTTGATTGCCTGCCTTCATAATAAGGAAGTCGTTTATGGCTTCATCAGCATCTGGCCCATGGTGTAATATATGGGAAACCAGTTAATGTTTGCTTTTATATGGTACAATTATGTTATAACTATCTATCGTTGCTTTTGTTTGAGATGTTTATTTGACTGTTGGGTCGTTGAAATCTTTTTTTAACCATTGGGCTGTTGATCTTCTTTTTTTTGTTATACTTGCTAAGCTGTACCGCTTGTGTTCTCGGGTGGTTCTGAACTTACGAAACCCAAAGGTCGCGGCGAAATGCATGCCTGCCGGATTACCAGCTCTGAGACCTCCGTCCCTAAATGCCAATCATGCCTTGTTACGAATGCGACAGTTATTTAGGGACATGGGGAGCAGTAACTTGTAGACTATGCTGTTGCTAGCTGGGCTGCTGGGAACTTGTTGCGTCCAAGTGTGCTAATGCCAATCATGCCTTGTTACGATCGCTTATTTGCTTCAGTCATTGAAGTGCTTTTTTATCATTCTTGATTTCTCTTTTCTACCTCTGGTTAGAATGTTAGATCCCATTTGGAAGAAACATTTTTTTTCTACAGGATCTGAGAAAAATCGTTACATCCAAACATGAACTTTGTTTTTTTAATTGAACAGAATGGTCTGATAAAACAAAGAACCTTTTTCTTTCCGAAACATGAAAGGTTGAAAGCAAAGAACCTGGTACTTGTACTTTGTCAAGTGGTGGAAGGAACATGTGGGCTTGGCATCTTTCTCCTTTTGCCGCCTCTCGAGAGGAGAAAGCTATGGGCCTGTGGCATCTACAAAGCCGGCCTATTCTTTCAGCAGTGCAGGCGTGCAGCCCACCCCGACCCAGCTACAGCTGTCCCCGCTGGACGGCCCAGGGAACTTTGCCCTTACGTGTTGTGCTGCGCTCGCTGACATGTGGGCCACCAAGCTACGCTTTAGAGGCTTTTACTTGTGTGCCATTAAAAAAGTTTGAAATTACGCATAAGTCATTAAAAAAATTAAGCCCCCACGAGTGCCATTGTTTTAAACTTCTTTGTTCTCCAAGCCATTCCATCTATTTTTCTATTTAACGATGTCAAACAGACAGGTGAAATGACCCTACAGTGAGGTCCGTTTGTCAACCGACCAAACTTTCTCTTTCTCTCTTTCTTTCTCTTGCGCCTCCATTCCGCGCTCCCCGTGCTCCTTCTCGTCGCGGCGCTGGCGGCGCGGACGGGGGCCGACGACCTCGCGAGCGACGCGCGGGCGCTCCTGGCGTTCCGTGACGCCGTGGGGCGGCGCCTAGCGTGGAACGCCTCGGACGCCGTGGGCGCATGCCCGTGGACGGGGGTCTCCTGCGAGAACGGCCGCGTGGCGGTGCTGCGGCTCCCCGGGGCGACGCTCTCGGGGGCGGTCCCCGCGGGGACGCTACGGATCTTGACGGCGCTCCACACGCTCAGACTCCGCCTCAACGGCTCTCCGGCGCGCTCCCGGCCGACCTCGCCTCCGCCGACGCGCTTCGGAACGTCTTCCTCAACGGGAACAGGTTGTCGAGCGGGTTCCCGCAGGCGATTCTCGTGCTCCCGGGGCTCATCAGGCGCTAGGCGGGAACGACCTGTCGGGGCCCATCCCGGTGAAGCTCGGCAACCTCACGCACCTCAGGGTCCTGCTCCTTGAGAATAATGGCTTTTCTGACGATATTTCGGATGTGAAGCTACCGCCGTTGCAGCAGTTCAATGTTTCGTTCAACTAGCTGAACGGATCCATCCCGGCCTCATTTCGGTCGCAGCTGCGCTCCGCGTTCCTGGGGACGGGCTTATGCGGCGGACCCTTGGGGCCTTGCCCTGGCGAGGTTTCCTCTTCCCCTGCTCCAGCGGGACAGACGTCGTCGCCGACGCCTGTTCCCAGTGGCAGTGGTGGCGGCGGCGGCGGCGGCAGTAGCGGCGGCACCAACAGTGGAAGCGGGGGAGAAAGTGGCCATAAGAGCAAGAAGCTCTCCGGTGGCGCCATTGCCGGAATTGCTGTAGGCTCTGCCTTGGGCGCCGCACTTCTCCTCTTCCTCCTCGTCTGCCTCTGTCGCAGGTCGGGGGGCACTAGGACGCGGTCTCTGGAGATGCCGCCGCCTGCTCCCGCGCCTGCTGTTGCTGCTGGCGGCAGGAAAGCTCCGGAGATGACCAGCGGCGCTGTTGTAGCGCCGTTGACCCCAATAGGCCACCCCAACGCGCCTATCGGCCAGTCGACGTCCAGTAAGAAGCTGGTCTTCTTTGGGTCAGCGGCCGCCGTGGCACGAGATAGGTGAGCTTCAGCACGAGTTCATTGTGCCACTCCGTGCTTACAACTAGAGCAAAGATGAAAAGCTACTTGTTTACGACTTCATGCCCATGGGGAGCCTCGCTGCAGTCCTGCACGGTGAGATCTTAACTGATTAACTCCCCATCCCCTAAGTTCCTGTTGCATATCTGCTTATGATTCTAGCATCACTATTTTGCTGTATGTGTGCTTGTGAGTACCATGGGCATTGCATGTTCTTGAGCACTCCCGCGTGTGGCCGGGCTTCGACGAGCACAGTGTCCGGTTCATGACGTGGCTGCTGGAGTGGTCTGGGCTCGGGGAGGAGACGTGCCTGCCGTACGTGTAGCACTACATCCCGCCATCGCGTGACCTCGAGTCCTCCCGCGCCGAGCCGACCTGCTCGCCAAGACCGGCCGCCGCGAGCGCGCTCTAGGGGGAGCTTCGCCCCAGCCGCCACGGGTGCGCGTGGAGGGCATCTCCGCCCTGGCCGCCCGAGGGCGCGAGCACAGGCAAGCTCTGCCTGGGCGCCATGGGCGCGCGTGCGGAGGAGCTCCGCTCGGCCGCCGCAAGCGCGAGCACGGGCGAGCGAGCTCCACCCCGGCATCGGCGCGACGCGAGGCTGGCGCGCGGCGAGGAGGAAGGTGGAGCCCGATCACAGACAGTTTGGCCCCACTAGAGAGAGAAAGAAGGAAGATGATAGGACAAAAGAAATGTATTTTTGGACATTTACACTGACCGGGCCTATATGTAAGAGCTGTCAAACGTAGAGAGAGAAAGAAGCAAGAGGATAGGACAAAAGAAATATATTTTGGACGTTTACGCTGACCGGGCCTATATGTAAGAGCTGTCAAATGGTAAAAAACAAACAGAACACAGACGGGATGGCTTGAAGAGCAAAGAAGTTCAGAACGATGACACTCGTGGAAGCTTAACTTTTTTTAATGACTAGTGCGTAATTGCAAACTTTTTTAACGATACACACATAAAAGCCTTCTCTTGCAAGTCAGCCGTTGAACGCCAGGAAAACGAAGAGAGACAAGGGGGGACCGGGGGTGGCCGGAGCCCCACGCTACGTGGTCCAATTCCAGTCCAGTCTCCAACAAGGCCGGAGCCGAAGCGAGCACGCTGATCGATTCCGATCCGCACACGCCTGCCGTGCGGCGCCTTGGCCCGGGGAGGTTGATCTGAGGCCGTTATCTCATGGGTTTGTACGGCGGTTGTAGTTTCCTAATGCTATGCTAATTTGGGGTTTTTTAGCATTTCTGTTTTAGCAGTGAGCGTGATATGTTAACAGTGCACTGAAACTTATACCGCTGAAATGTTTTTGTCGAGAATCATTTCAGTACAAGAACTTTGTTAAAGATGTTGAAATAGAAGTAATATGCTTGGCTTTCAAATGAACAGAAGATGGAATTGAAGGATAATTGTATATTTCAAATAAGGAAACCAATAACAGTTGCAAGCCTTCCGATTCTCTACATATAAGAACTGATTTGGAAGAAGAAGAAAAAGCGGTTTGTAATTACTTTTCCTTCCTTTGTTTTCCAGGTGAATCCAATGAAGTATAACAGTATATTTTCAGGACTAAATGTTCTTGTGAAAGAAGAGGGACCTTCGTCACTTTGGAGAGGCTGGGGAGGGAAATTTTTTGGCTATGGTGTTCAGGGTGGCTGCAGGTTTGGCCTCTATGAGTATTTCAAGAAGAGGTACTCTGACATGCTAGTAGACAGTAACAAGAGCACCATATACTTCCTTAGCAGTGCCTCTGCTCAAATCATAGCTGATGTTGGCCTGTGTCCGTTTGAATCGGTGAAAGTCCGTGTTCAGACTCAGCCCATGTTTGCAAAAGGTTTGGTTGATGCCTTTCCAAGGGTGTATGCAACTGAAGGCCTGTCTGGGTAAGCTATCATGTAAAAGATAATATAGATTGTTTATCCCAATTTGATGCATTCTGCGTGTGCTTGAAGATACAAGCCTTCATCTACCGTCCTGAGAAAGTACATGTCTTGTTCTATTGCAGCTTTTACAGGGGGCTTCTACCTCTTTGGGGACGGAACCTTCCATGTAATTGAACTTCCCACTATTCTGTAGTTATTCCATTTCACAAAATGCTGCTTGATCATATAAAGTAATGTATATGATAGTTATACGACTTGATGTTGCATTAGATCTGATTAGTATTGAATCTTAGCATTTTTTTTCTTTCCAAAGTTGTTCCATATATGTGTGTAAGAATGAATATGAGCTTCTTTGCCTTCACTGATTTTTTCAGACTGAATTACATTTCTTACCCTGGTCATTAAGTCTGAGAGCCAATCACTTCTGCATCAGTATCTCTACTGTCAAAGTTCTGTCTTTTGAAGATCATGGTATTTCTGCTCAGTGAAGTAGAAAGTCTTAGAATCAGCATCAGCGATCTGTCCCTGCTTCTAACATCTTGAAAAGTCCCCTCTGTGCAATGTTTGAATATTTCCCCCGTTTCTCTACTGTGTCAGTTCATTAATGCATCTTACACTTTCGAGATAGCATTCTTATCTTTTGGATGTCTTTTATCTTTTTATTTTTAGGGAATGATATCTTTTATTTGCCGTGTTTTCTTCTTCTTGTAGTTTCTATGCTTATGTTTTCGTCTTTTGAGCATACCGTGGACTTCCTATATCAGAAAGTTATTCAAAAGAAAAAGGAGGACTGCTCAACAATCCAGCAGCTTGGTGCTACTTGTCTGGCTGGTTATATCTCTGGTGCCGTTGGTACTGTTGTTTCAAATCCTGCAGATAATATTGTCTCATCCCTGTACAACAAAAAAGCTGAAAATATCATACATGTAAGTATATAAATATAAATTTCCAGCCTAAGAAATCATTGTTGTCAAACTCCACTGTATCATTTTTCTAATGATCTCATCTTATGCTTTCAGGCTGTGAAAAGTATTGGATTTCGCAATCTGTTCACAAGAAGCCTGCCCATTCGGATCACCCTTGTTGGACCGGTCATAACCATGCAATGGTTCTTCTACGATACTATCAAGATATTAACTGGATTGTAAGTCTACTGTTTCCATGTTAGTTCAAGTGTATTCCTGTTTTATAAAATAAATAAGTATGGTTTGAAAATCATACAAGCGGATTTTAGTTTTACAATGCCGCACTATTTCATGGATCAAGCTTGATGTCACACTATATGATTATAAAATGACCTGCTTGTCCCGTCAAGAAAAGAAATGGTGTATGCCAGTGCAGGTATCTATTAAGGAATAAATTGAAAATGTGTTGAAATAAAGAACAAGTTCTATTGAATTGGTAAAAGATGAAAAATTGTTGAAATTAAGAACATGAGTACCATATAATTGCATTAAATTAATAAAAACATGGAAAGGTGTTGAAATGAAGAGCATGAACATCATATAATTACTAACTGTTAGCTGGTGTTTGGTTTCTCTACATGAGCACCGTACATTCAGGTACACCAATAGTGCACAACTACAAATTAGACAGAAAACATGTGCTCTTCCTTGATATCTATCTGAATATGGCAATATCCATTTCTGTTATTGTTGCTTGTTGGCATGCTGCATTTGCTTAGATTCCTGATACATTTCTGTAATAACTTTATTAAGACTGTAAATCTGCTCATTTCAGGCCACCGAGTGGAGGGCTTCCGCGGGAACTGGAAGACATATAATCTGACCAGTTTGAGATAGGCTTCTCGATGCACTTTTTGGCATCATACGGACGAGTATTTGTCTATGGTTCTGACTTGCTAGGGGAAGAGTATGATTGGTAGTTTCAGGGGAGAGCCAACTGACCCGAATACATCATGTGTAAGATTTCTGCGTACGAAAGATTTCCTCGTGTTGTATGTTTTTCCACGTCTTAAACAACCTTGAGATTCAGCACCCCTCCAGGTACAGCATTGTGGCCAGGTGGTGCTTTAGTAAGTGCATCCCTTATACTCTTTATTTTGTAGGATTTGATGTATGAGAAGAATGCACTTCTGATGTATACACGTAACCTTGACTGTAAATAATCCCTTTGAAGGACCGAAATTTGAAGTGGAATTCTGTGTTATGCTAGTGCTCTTAATTTTTATTTTCCTGTCACATGGTTGATATTTCCTTAAGGTATTCATCTTTACCTTGTAACTACCTCCAAGCCGAACTGCAAACAAGCCCTGGAACGTCATATAAAGTTGACTGGATCGAGTATGTTCAGATTCAGCGGCAATGCCAGCTGTCTCATTGCATAAACTTTCCTTTGGGCAAAAGTTTAGCCCTGTCACGTCGAATCTTTGAATACCAATTAAGAGTATTAAACATAGGCTAATTACAAAACTAATTACACATATTGAGGTTAATTTGCGAGACGGATCTATTAAGTTTAATTAGTCCATGATTGCACTGGGACCTTTGCATTTTTTTTGGGCCAAACCCTCTCTCATTTATTGCAACAATAGTATTCATGGTTTATTGCAAGAATTCTTACAGCTTTATCAAGCAAAATGGAAACAAAATGCAAGGATATATGTACCTCATGCCTTAGCCACTAGACAGTCCTTATCAGTCCCGGTGCAGGAATGAAATAATTTACAATCACGAGCTGTAGGAACAAGATTTCTGGAGCTACTTGTGGTGGATCTTCACGTCAGGGTTGCGCATCGGCCTGAGCCACATGTCAGCCATAACCCTCGACGACATGCTCCACAGCACTTCATTCCCGGCCTTCCCCGCCACCGCGTCTCGGTTCTTCCTGCCGGCCTTGCCTAGCCCGTAGGCGACGAGCCAGTGCATCGCCGTGAGCCGCTGCTTCTCGCCGTCCCACATGTTGCGCCGGTCGGGCGACTTCAGCCGCAGGCCTCCGAGGTGCAGGTTTGCCACCTTGAACCTCGGCTCGTCGTCGCTGCTGCCGCCGGCCCGCACGGCCAGGATGATCACGACTGACGGTGCGCCCACGGCCTCGTACCGGCGCAGGGGGTCCCTCAGCTGGACCACCACGAGCAAAGTGACGGCGTCCACACCGGCGCAGGCGGTGACCCACTCCTCCGGTGGCACGGCGGTGTCCAGAAGGTGCCCGGCCTGCGCCGTCTCTGGCGATACCTCAAACGGCGCCTGCTCGTCGGTCATGCCGGCCTGGACCTTGAGCGCTTCGATGGCCATCGTCTCTATCTTCTGCAGCGAGAACGCCAGGATCTCGTCGACGGTCACAGGCGCCTCCTGGGCGTTCCAGATGCCGGTGGCGATCCTTTCCTGGCGCCCGTAGTTCATCGCCACGGACATTGTCCGGAGCAACGAGACGGACTCGGTCGCGCTGGAGCTCGCGACGAGATCCTTGCTCCGTGCGCTGATGATCGCGGAGGCCATGCCCTCGAACGCGATATGTTCGGCTGTCTTGCCGACGACATCGTCCATGGAGATGAGCGCGCCCAGCTTCGCGCACAGTGCCTCAGACCCGCCCGCGCACAGGCGTTGGAACACCTCGGCGCCACCGCCGGGAAGCTTCTGGTCGCGGAGAAGGAACGGCTTGGACAGTTGCATGGCGAGCTTGGGGAGCTCCTTCCGCTCCACCGGGATGTCGAATGGGTTCGTGGCCGCCAGGTAGCCGCCGTCCCGGGTCTGCACGACGGGGCCGAGCCCCTTGCCGAGGTCGGAGATGTAGCACGTGGCGTCGACGCCAGAGCCGGGCTTCGAGCCGGACTTGAGGGAGGACACCTGAGGAGCCGACGACTTGGCGTTCGCGTCTTTGTCCTCTCCTTGTTCCATCAGCATCAAGAACTCTCTAGTCACTTCCTCCTCGTCGGCGTCGAGTACCGCGAGTGCCTCGTCCTCCTGCCGCTCCGGCGGCGACTTGGCGCCAGCCTCCAGCACATCTCCGAGCATCATATTCTCGAGGGCCTTGATCTGGTTGGTGATCGCCTCGAGTTCGTTGAGGCGCCACGTGTGCGCGCTGTCGAGCACTACCTCCTTGACCACCTCGTCACCGGCAGCCGCTGAAGCATCCTCCTCCTCCTCCTCCTTCCCGGTTTCTTTCTCGTCGTCAACCTCTTCTTTCGGTTCATCCTCCTTCTCTTCTTGCACCTCTACGCCCTTGTCGACGATGTCGAACTCGAACTCCGGGAACTCCGAGTCATCGGCTTTCGCGTCCTCGGGCACGGGCTCCGGCTCTTTCTGCTGCTCCTGTTTGACCTCGGCCACCACCGGGCTCGGCTCATCGAGCTTGAAATCGTCAATGCCCAGCAAGTCCGGCGATGGCGCGCCCTTGGGCGGTATCAGCGCCGGCTCCGAGCGCACAACCTTGGGGCTCGTGATGCTGAACGACGACTTGCTATGCTTCCGAGCAAACGAGGAGGAGGACGAAGAGGAGACAGTTTTGCCTGCAACGGCCGGTTGGCTGTACAGCCCGACACCTCCGTCATCCATGATCTGGAACGCCAGCTTGACGACGAGCTCGCCGCCCTTGGCCTTACCGGCGAGTGGGAACGCCATGTCCCACTGCCTGACGCGCTCCCCTTGCTGGCTCCTTTCCGCGGACTCCTTAACGAGAAGGCTCAAGTCCACAGCATTCCGGCCCAAGTCGAGCTCCGGCGCCTCCACGGCCACCGCAGATACGAGGAACAGCCGGGGCTCGAACTTGAGCGGCTTACCCGTGGCGCCGCCCCCGCTGCAGTAGAGGTTGCACCGGACGAAGAGCGTCTCCTCGAAGTCGGCCGCACCCTGGTGCACGCGCGACGGCATGGTCTGCACGGCGCCGTCGCGCGTCTCCTTCTTGCGCACGGCCACCGCGAGGCGCAGCCCATTCATGGACGTGGGCAGGCCCTCCGCGGCCACCACCTCCACGGAGAAGAGGCAGCCCATCCGCTGCATGCCGATGCGCGACAACGCGCGGATCGGCTTCCATCCCCGAATGCCCTTCTTCTCCCCGGCCACGGTCGGCAATGTTGTCACCGCGGCGAAGCTCTGGCTCTTGGACGGCAGCGCTACGCCCGCGTCGTCGTCGTAGTCGTCGTCGTCGTCATCGGCGTTCAAGTTCTTGTCGAGCTTAGGCCTCGACCGGAACGGCGACATGGATAGGCGGCGGGGGAGCGGGCGCGCCGTGGCGCGGACAGCGTCAGCGCCGCCTGCATTGCTGTCTCCGGCCGAGCGAGGGAGCGCGAGCGAGGCGGTGCGGCGATTGTTGTGCGCCTGGTAGAGCGTGTGGCTGAGTGCGTCGAGCTCACTGAGGATTTGGTCATTAGACTTGCCGTCGTCGGCCATGGCGATGCACCAGCGTTCGACCTCACCGGTAGCTGGTAGCTTGCTAAGTTCGTCAAGCCAAGAAGCAAGTAGAGTTTGTCTTGTGGATAAGTGAGGGAGTGGAGGAGACGGTGAAGTGTATGGCGGGATGAGAGGGAGGACGTTGACGGCGCCATGGTTGGTGACAGTTTTGGAAGGATTTGGAAGGAGCGGATGGAGGAGAAGAGGCGGGCAAACTTGTGGTGTTCATGTGGCCGTTGGTTTGGCGCCAAATTGATCCCGATATATATGCTGGATGGTGATGACTAGTTCGATTCCTTTCCTTGTGCTGTGAATGACACATCGGGCACACACAGGTTTTACAAGATAATGTGTGGATGATATGTGGCAGTCCACGTGGCACGCTGGATTAACAAACGTGATCTCTAATCTACTTGTGAGAAACTCGTCAGCAGGACCTGACAATCGCGATAATCGTGCCATCCACACAATCCACTGATAAAGTCATCCAATTTGAAAAATGGAAATGGGCGTGCTGCTGCTACTACTACAGTCAACGTCATAGATCCCTACTACACTCTTGCCTTTTTTATCCAGGAAGTGTAAGTGCTATGCTCAATACGTTGGCAGCTTCGGAACAGAACAAAAAACGCAGTGGCTCAAAAAAGAACTGAAGAAGTGGCAACTGAAAACGTGTTATTTTGAGGCCAACTTAAGAGCATCTCCGAAGAATTTTTCTAAATCTCACTTTATAAATTATCAATTATCATTTAGAGAGTCATTTACATAAACATCGTATTTTTTTGTACCATTCCACTTTCCAATAGTTTTTCTATTCTCGTTTTCTATCTCTGGCTAGCGAGAAACCTAGGATAGAAGATGACTATATTTTGATAACCAAATAAAGAAGCTGTTGGAAGATATTTTTTTCATAAAAAATCTCTATTCATATTAATTAGATTAATCATCACTCATTATTGACTTGAATTATCGCACATGAAGGACATGTGTTTTTATTGTTTATTTATTACGTCACAATATAGATTAACCATCACAAACATTATATGAAAACACTAATTCAAATGAACATATATAAGGTTGGTACATACCCACAAAATGAAACTATTACAGCCCATGTGCCAGCTATTGCTTGGAATTCTCCTGCTCTTCCTGGCTGCCTTCGCTGCTCGTCCCTGCAAACCCCCGTCTCTCATCGGCAGACGCTGTTATGACCGGCATCCAGATGTCAGATGTGCTGCTCAGAAGAGACTTCACCTCTGGATCTGAGGCCATGGCAGATGATATCATCTTGTCGACGTTATCAAGCCTCGATGATAGCTTGTCCAGCTCTGCAGCTATTTCTAGCTAAAGAAGGCCAAATGGGAGCTGATGAGAAAATTCATAATGGTGCATGGTGAAGACAACAATTAAACATGATAAGAGCATCTGCATTTACCTCACTGAGATGCTTAGGTGCCTGCTCTGGTACCTTGGTGACTTCTAATCCTAATGCTTCGATCTTAGCACGCAACTCTACCTCTTCCTGATTGCTCATTGACTCCACCTACATTTTAAAAAAAATCAAATGCCCATTGTTCATTAATCAGCCAACAGATAAAAGTTTTTCTGTCTTCTGCTACCATAAGTCAGAAATATGAAACAGAAAAGAATAGTTTCCAACTGAACACACCAGGATTCAGTTTGAAAGACAATGAATGAAAAACAAATCTGAAATGTCAGTGGTAGCAAAATAGCACAACATGGCAACCACAATACCAGAGTATTGCTCTTTATGTATTATGCAAATGAATGCAAGTACAGTACAGAACAAACAAAAAACCACCCATTATCATAGAATAAAGATGATGCTAATATGTAATGGGTCCAGTTCAGCATTTCTCACAAGTTTCAACAGGCATTTTAGATAGCCAAGAGTTCAATTCTCTGCCTTGTGTATGGTGCCAATATGGGTGGGACTTTCCTAAGACCAGCTTCCAATACAAAATAGTTCTCTCTAAGGTGTGAATGGACAGTAAGTGGCAAAGTGTTTCCGCTGGCTCCAACAATGTTTGCATTTTTTTTCCTTTTTAAAAATAGGATCAGAGTTATGCTCCTTGTTGAGTGAACTGGCAAAACTAAGGCCCTGTTTGGATTGCAGCTGCTAAATTTAGTCCCTCCTAAATGGTTTAGTCTCATTTAGTCACTCCAGAGTTGCTAGAGAGGACTAAAGCCCTTTTAGTCCCATTTAGTCATAGTGTTTGGGTAAAAAGTGACTAAATGAGACTAGATTTATGAGCTCCTAGCTGAACCAAACACCCCCTAAATAGCAGATGTCCCTAGTTGTTTTCATCCAGACTGGCTTCAGACATAAACTGACAAGATGAACTAAGCTGGCTCTACCTTGCCGTTGGCAGAAGCAAGGGAAACAGCACAGGTATGATTCTGATTATCCCTATTTTGTCTTGTCACGAGTTACGACACAGACTGGCATGTTCATTTGAACTTATCAGTCATGGTACATTATTTTTCTCTCACAACAAATCAGCGAACGATACTTTTCAGCCTGACTTTTCAGCGAAACGAACAGGGTCAGTCTTGTCACGGCACAAGCAACATGCGCACATTTGAAAGGCTGATAGGAAAATATGATTGTTTAGGAACTACAAGGAGTTAGGAACCGAAAGGAATTACACGCAGGAAATCCAGCAGTAACCAGTTGACCATGCCATTAACAGATTAATGCTAGCATGTTGCATGCCCCTTGAGCTATGCATTAGACGCAGTACCGACCGCCACAACTAATTAGGTTTATTTACAAGGGCCTGAGATGACGATACGAGATACACATACGCGTGACTCCAATATACGAGACTAATTTGAATGCAAAATTTATTGATGATACTACCAGTAGTTTGATCCTCTAATAATCGAGATCCAGGAAGAAAAAGTGTGGAACGACGAAAGGCAGCAACGCTCCGACTCGGCGAAATTAGTGCGGCCGCGCGGCAATTCTCCCCAAATCGGCGGCCATGGAAGATGTGAGTCGATTGGCAGATCGGGACCGCGGAGGCACAGCTGCGTACCTGCTGGAGAAGGTCGCTGAGGAGCTGGAACAGCGGCACGTCCGGCTTGGACCCCTCCGCCATCGAGACTCGCCTGTTTCTGTGCTCGAAACCTTGGATTTGTCGGAGGAATTCGCGCTCTGCTCTTGCCCTTCCAGTTCCTCCCTGTCCCGCTCGCTGGTGTTGCCGTGCGCCGGTTGGGGATTTGCCGGGGCTGGATCGGCAGGGAGGCAGTGGCACCCCGTGATTCGTTCGCGAAGACGAAGAGCGGTGCGCGAGCGGATTAGGCCCGAGTTCTCGTTGGGCTTTCCCAGGGCCGAGAGAGCCCGTTACGTTTCCGAGACGGACAGTGCGAGGCCCAGGTTGTCTGGTGAGTTGGGCTGGTCGTGCGAACGGAGGACAGTGGCATGGCCCAGACTGGCGCACGTACCGACGTGCCCTGACGAGGATGGCCTTCCGAGTGGGGAGGCGGCAGCGGGCAGCGCCGCAGCGGCACACCAGAGCACGTCCGTTTGCTTGTTGGGCGCGTGGAATCCGCGGGAAAGTACCGTTACAACAGGCATTGCGGTGATCCGGAAGCAGCCCTTCGCTCTGGGCGATCCAGTCCAGTCACGGAAATACGATTCCGCCGCCGCAGATGCAATTAGGAGGCGGGCATATGCCCAGGTCGGCGGCGGGCGCGCGGGTCGCGGGCGCTGCGTCACACTGCAGGGTGCAGGCGCACGGTCGGGGTCGGTCTCGGTCCGTCGGTGGCGTCTGGTGGCGCAGTGGGACAGAGGTGGCGGCCTGCCCGGGTCGTTAGGCTTATGACACACGGCGGGCTGGCCGATGCCTGATGGGTGGGTTCGCTTGGCTATTTGGATCCCTCCCGGTCCCGGTCGAGGTGGGAGTTGGGACGAGGTCACGCTGAGGTGCTGAACCGACGGCGCGCAGGCAGAGCAGCCTGCAATGGTAGGCACGCAGACGCGGCAAAATGTTTGGCGGGAGTCAACAAAAGAATGTGACGAAACTGATGAGACCATGAGAAGGCGTCTACTGAGTGTCATTTCTTTTCTTTGACTTTCCTGGTTTTCTTTCTTGTTGTTTAGTAAGTATAAATAAATAAATAAAAAGGTGGATACATATGTCTTTAAGTTTAATCAAAGTATTGGGCAATTGTCTGGATAATGAGTTATAAGGGCTTTTGTTTGGGTGGTTGCTCGAGAAATCTATCTGGACCAAATAAAAGTCTCAAGCGTCGGATTTAAAATGCCTGGGTGAGTGGCGCATCTAGAAGAACGGATCGATTTGGAGGGCCTTCTTTCATTATCTTTTATCTCTACTCCACTCCTTCTAAGCTTCTATGAGTACTAATTTGGATAGAGAAGGTTAGAATGAGCTTCATACTTCAAATAGTGGTAGCAGAGGCTATAGCTCACTTCACCTCGGTGCTAGATCCACCCTTGTCTGGATCAGAGTTGTTTGCCTGGGGTAGGTGAGCTTGGTAGGGTATGATAACTAAACTCTAAGGCTTGTTCGGTGGCTCTTTTATATACGCAACATCAGGTCTAGCTACATTTCCTTCTCACGTACTACTATACGAGCTCCGTGAGAAGGAAGTATTTAGTAGTACGTGAGAGAGAAGTATTTCAATCATATCATGTTCACTATGTAAGCCTGAAACCCATACATCTTTTGTTAGTGTCTACTTGAATGTCGGTGAGCGGTGAAGGAGCAAATAGACTTGCGCAAGATTCCGTACGTTGAAACCTTAACCATCTTTGTTCCATTTTTCATATTCACTAATAACAAGGTGCCACACCATTATAGAATGATGAGAATGTATATAAAATAAAAAAAAATGTTCATTACCCGCATTTCCAAATATAGAATCACGTCTCCCAAGCCCCAACGTTTGGGAAACTCCATTGAACCTTGAACCCACGCCTGCCGGCTGCCGCGTGGTGCACGTACGGTCGCTAGCCGGGTCCGGCAAGCCACGCCTTTGCCTTGCCGCGCGGCCTGCCGGCGTCCCGCGTCCGTGGTCCGTGTAGATCACAGGCTCACAGCCAAGCCACGCAATCGTTTGCTTTGCTCCGGGTCCACAGCTCGCAGCGGGCGTGCTCCCCCGGCAGCTGGTCGGTAACGGGCATACAACGAGAAACCAACAATTTACTGTCGGTAAAAACACCGATAGGAAAAAGCAAAAAACCGACAAGAAAAACCAAAAATAATTTTTCTATCGGTAAATGGACACGAAAATTTCGACAGAGCTAAAACGACAGAGAAATAGAATTTTCCTGTCGGTTGTGTTATTTTACTGTCGGTTAGATATTTTTATTGTCGGTGGGGCGTCGATAGTGAATTTGTGGGCCGTCAAGTCTAGGATTTTGTTCCTGTCGACAAATGACGACAGGGAAAATATGTGTACCGACAGGAAATAAAATTTCCTGTCGATGTTGGACCGTCAGAAAAATAACCTCGTACCGATAGGAAATTATGGTTTTCTGTCGACTTAACTATGACAGGAGACTTACATTTTTCCTATCATCCTCTCCCGACAGTATAATTATAACGCACCGACAGGAAATAATTAGTCACCAGGCCATAGAAGCACCTCATTTATTTATAATTTCGTACGATATTCATGATAACAGTACAGGCACAAACATTACATCTAATTCTATAAGGTTTTCAACTATATCACACATATATTGCATTAATTTGTCATCATTCACATGCCATACATATAGATTAGATGCCCACAGTTGGCATCAACAGCCACAAATTAAGATGTCCATAGGTCTTGCATCCACAGCTACATAATTAAGATGTCCATAGGTCTTGCATCCACAGCTACATAAATAATAATTTTACAAAAGCATCAACTAGTTGATTGTCTTTCCCAAAAACTGGCATCAACTTGTTGGTTGCACCTTTACTATCTAAAGGTTAGAAGTGGCAATTACTAACAACTTCTACAAACACAAAATGGCATTATCTGTTTGTGATGGCTCCCACCTTCATGCATGGTTTCGGTTCAGTGTTTCCAATGCAGCTCTGTATGCGGCATTAAGATTGTCTTCATCGTGGCCATATGTGGCATTGTCATCATTGGTCGTTTCTAAGCCAACATGAGAAGAACCAGTGGCCTATACATATATGAAGAGAAATATTAGTTAGATTGCTACAGATAGTAGTAGTAATCTTCCAGATGCTAACAACAGCCAGTAGGTAAACACATTCCAGAACAGTGCATCTGATTAGAACTGGACATGGAGTATCTCACACATCAAGATTGCATCTGCTGCTCCTTTCTGATAGAATAGAATGCAATGATAAATACTAAATAGTTATAAATGGATTGTTAAATAAATGGCTGCCTAGTATATTGTAGTTTGCTCAACAAATTATTTGTAGTTGCTTATTAAATAGCTGTCTAAAGTTTGCTCATTAAATTATTTGTAGTTGCAGGATGTCATCCGCTGCATCTAATCCTTCTGGTTCCACTAGCTGAGTTCTTGCTTCTGCTGCTTTTGGCGAATGGTTTCGCAAGTGCAGACGGACAAGGCCTCCATGCTGGATGATGCCATTGAGGACCTGAAGCAGCTTCAGCTCTAGGTGTAGGTGACCAAACTGACACTGCTCTACTTGTTTGCTAGTACTAATTACCTACAGTTTGGGATATGCTGGACTGCCTGGTAGTAACCAACAGCTTAGGATATGTAACTGCATAGGCTAAATGATTAACAGTTGACATGGCCATATCCGCATGTCAAGTAGTTGAATGTTCTGTGGAATAGTCAAACTATGAATGCCAAGAAGCAGCTAGCAGATTTGGCCCTGGTGGAAAGAAAGCAAACCAGCACCAGTTGAGAGAGAAATTATTGTTTGAGGAAGTTGAGGAGACAAAGAAGATGATGAAGGCACATGAAGAGGAATGGGCTAAGAATGGTTGCTCAATCATGACAGATGCATGGACTGACCAGAAAATGAGAAGTATCATGAATATGTGTATGCACTGCACCATTGGCTCAAGCTTTCTTGAATCAAAGGAAATCTCAGAAGAGTCACACACTGGACATATGAAGAAGTTCAAGGGCTACATTGATCAAGCTAAGTCATTAACAAAAACCTAGCAACTCACACCCTCAATGTGATGAATGGGACAAATTCTTAGGTTTGAGCCACATCAAGAAGAATAGCAAAGGTGTCCTAGCTACTTCCACAATGACAAAACCTACCTTCTAGGCTGACATGGAAATTAATTGAAGAAGCTTATGGGGTTGAGGAATGTGGGAAACTTTGTCGAAGTGCAAGGCTGGCCCAAATGAGAGATATTAGTGATATCAACTGAGTCCCGGTCCATGGGAACTGAACCAATGCAAATATCTACCTTACCATTAGTACTCAATTAATTCAATTTAAGTGTAGACGCAAGAATCAAGATGAGGCCACTTCCTCACTGGTGGACTGCATGTTGCCATTTTGAATACCACATCAAAATTATAGCCATTTTATAGAAAAAATAATAAGTTAGGCTAGCTGTACTCACAATTGCTTGCACTGCTGCTGCCTTTGGAATTTCCTGTCCTAGTCCTAAGCGTCAACAAAGTGCCTATAGTGAAGACATTAAATATTTTAGATTTTGAAAAATGGTTTGCCTGTACAAAAAAACTATCAACACACATACTTACCATTGTCAGATCTATAGCAACTTTGCCTTGCTGTATCGCACTATCCTTCTCTTTATGTAGCCTTGCATTTTCTCATCGTAGTTCTGCATTTTGTTGGGCCAACAATTTCATTGAAACTAAATTTGATTGACTCACATTATTCTCCTTCGCAGCTGCTCTGACATCAGCTGCCCTAACAGCGCCATATCCTATAGCAAAGCGCCCATGGGTGGACAAACCACTCGACACGTCGTACAACACCTTTGCATTCAACTCTTGCTCATGTTTTGGCCCTTGCCCTTGTTCCACCTCTTCCATATCCTCATGCTCTTCATGCTCCCCATCGTCTTCATGTTCTTCATGCTCCTCTGTAACCTTCTTAATCCCTACTATATAGTCATCCTACAAGCAATTCCAAGTAATCATATTGTGATGCTACCAGGGTACTAGCTTAATCTAAAAACAAGAAATTTAATTGTCCTTTAACCATGACAAACAAATAAGCACTTCAAGCATTGCTGACAGTGAGACTGTGGAACAACCAAATATTTAAAAGTGGCATGCTTTCATGTTACATGAAGAGACAAACAGGATACAACTGTAACTTCAAGGTTAAAGTTTAGCTTCATTTCTAAAACAAACTTAGTAGATCTCAGGTACAATACCTTTTTACACACATGGCTAACACATAGAACAAGCGAACAATGCAGCAAGTAATACCATAAGCACTGTTTCTTAAGAGATTTGGTCCTCGGCTAGAACCCAAGGCTTCAGTGACATTTCATAACCAAGATCAGGAGAAGCTCAACAGAAATCACTAGTCATGTATCCATTTCAGGCTATCATGGTTGGATTTCAAGAACTAAAATTTTGTAGAAACTAAACGATTAATGTATGTTTTCATAGCCAGACTTAGATTTACATACCATGTGTTGTTGTGCTTTGCTGCTGCTAATCAGACCACAATTACCACTGCTATCCACATTTTTCATGCCAGATTTCATTATAGCAAATGCATTAATAGGGGTTCCCTTATGTTGTCCAAACCTATGTGCCTACAAATACAAATAGTTAATGAGCAGCATCAAAATAGATATGTTTACAATTGTATGCAAATATTAAGTCAAAGATAACATACCAGAACTTGTTGTGTCTCTGTGAAGGGTCTAGACCCTCCATGGTTTTGAGCAATATCATCAGAACTGAAGCGATATTCCTGTCCTATCTTCCGTTTTGTCTCGAACTCCTCTGAGCACCAATAGTGACATAGAACCGGCCACACAACATCATTGAACCAGTCCAGCCTGACCACCTTGTATTGTTCATATTCAAGCTCAATTGTGCGGGCTAGTGTATCATCTAAACTTTCACCTCTTTTTCTGTAGTATACCTTTACACAATCCACACAGGCTTGATACATGATGTCCCTCACCTTTTTCTTCAAATAGTTGTCAAGAACACGATCCGCCTCTGCTTGATCTTCTTCGTTAACTTGGAACAACCGCTGCATGTGTACCAAGAAATTTCAGTTAACAATATGAAATGGAAATATGAATTGTGAAGACTGGTTAAGAAATTCAAGTTCTTATCTACAATGTATTAACAGTAGAATGAAGTCCATAGTTGTGACACATGAAAATGAACCTAACTAACAAAAATACATGCCTCTTACCCAAAATTCATAGAGCACATGTTCCCCATTTGTCATGCCTTCTTTATTCACACTACCTAGAAAATAATCAGGCCAGTCTAGAGTTGGCCACTCCCTGATCAGTACACCGTCCTCATCCTTTTCTTGAAGCAAACCTGGGTACTCTCTCTTGAGAATGACACTAAGTTGAGTAGTGTATCTGTAAGGGGGCTTGCAGTTGTAGTTGACATAACCAAATTGCCTGTACATAAATAATAGATGCTTTTATAAATAACTAAAAATGGAACCTGATAATATGAATTAGTTGGTAATTTACTCACAAGTCACCACTTGGATAAAGAGCCACCTGGCCAGATGGTGGAACTGGTTTTAATTTGGTTCTAGTCCCCGGCTTCCTTCCTCATTTTTAGGAGGCTCTACTTCGGGAGAGGCAGCAGGTCTAGTCCTTTGTGAGGATCCATTAGTAGTGGCTGTTCCTTGAGATGCACTTGTTTGGGTGGCTGTTTCTTGAGAAGCACCCATTTCAGATCCATGCCTCCTAGGAAGATGATTTTTACGTGCATGACGGATTCCATGAGCCATCTGCATAGGAACGATGAGTTAGAATATTGTATTCAATAGTATACATCAGCTAAATAGAACTGCACAAATGCATAGGAACAATGAGTTAGAATATTGTATTCTATAACACCAAGCTGCAGCTACATAACACCAAATTCAAATTTAATACCACCAAGTTCAGATTACAGAAAATAGCTACAGAATACATAACACCAAGTCTAGATTTAATATCAAAATAAGGTATAAAGGGTACATTTTATCCCAGTGATACACAATAGCATTACAACGCTACAAATTTAAGACTAAAAATTTAATAATCATCATGATCATAAGTCTCTTTCTCTGATTCATCCGTTATTGCTTCATGCTCTTCCTCTGTAGTGTTACCCTCTTCATCAATAGCTTCTTCATCATATTCCTCATCCTCAACCGTGGTTTTCTCTATTGTCTCCAAGTCTACCACATTAGTAATCTCGTCTGAGCCCAAAGATACCAGAGAATCTAATGCTTTCCCCAAATCAATAACAAAGGTACCATCCAATCCATCCTCTTGATAGACATCATGTATTACATGTTAAGAACTCATGGACTCATCATTTGCACCATTAAGAGGTACACATCCATGAGGAGCAACTTGGTAGACAACCCACCATGGAGATAGATCCTTATCCTTACATGGGTAAGATAGATAATAAACCTGAGTAACTTGACTAGCCATCACAAATGGGTCAAAACTTTTCAACCTTAATGCATGCTTGATCTCTACTAAGCCTAACTCTTCCGTGCGCCTCAATCCATTAGGTGTTGGATCAAACCAGCGATAATAAAATAAAACCAATTCTAGTTTCAAACTGCCTTCCCATTTAATTTTTATGATATCTTCTATGACACCATAATACTCAAGGGCATTGTTGTTTTCATCATATGAAGTAACACAAACACCAGTATTGATGGTTGTTAAACCAGGTCTTCCCCTCTCATATTTCTCTGAACGGAATCTATATCCATTAACATCATAGCACCCATAGGTGGTAACTTGAGTGCAGAAACCATAAGATAACTGGCATAGAACATTATGAATGCTAACTGATTTCATGCCCTAAAACAAAAAAAATCTAAGTTAAAATTCTTTAGCATTTTTTATTATTCAATTTAAACATATTGACAAATGGATAAGAGTATTACTTTCTGTTTGAACCAATCAAAAAAATTTGGCCCAAACTGTTTGCCACGAGCATTTTTCCAACCATTTAACCTTAAATCACGAAGTTGCTATTCAGTGGGATCAGATTGGCTCTTCCACTCCTCTTTATCAAATTGTCTACATGTAGAAACAATACTCAACTCACATCAAAGGTTCAGGTTATTTGAGACAACACTACTCAAATAGTTTGTATAACTTACATGAAGAAATCATCCATCTTAGGTATGTTTGTTAGTATGTACAAGAAAGCAACCTTGTACTCCTCATTTGAGAGGCTACGGATACCCCTTGGGCTGATGCATCGACCCAGGCATTTAAAAATTTCAAGGTCACATGTACCTTGAAATATAGATGAACCATCATCATATCGTGGCATCTTGTTTCTAATAGAAGGTGCACTGGATTTGAAATATAGACTAAGAAAATTTGTAGCCTCTTCAACTAGAAATGCCTCAACAATGGCAGCCTCAACACGTGCCTTATTTCTTACTTTCTTCTTAATTTTCTGGATAAACCTATGAAATAAGAGAACATATTACAAATAAAAAACTAATGGGCCTTAACTGATATGTAGATTTTTTTTCATATTTACTTCTCATATGGATAACTCCAACGGGCTAGAACTGGCCCTCCCAATCATGCCTCATAAGGCAAATGGATAATCAGATGTTGCATAACACTGAAGAATCTAGGAGGGAATATCTTCTCTAATTTGCAAAGAAGAACCGCAACATTCTGTTCTAAATAGCGAGCAACATCTTTACTAAGTTCTTTGACACACAATTGTCAATAGAAGTAACTAAGCTCAGCCAAAGAGCGCCATACATTATCTGGTAGAAACCCATGGAACACAACAGGAAGCAATCTTTCAATAAAGATGTGGTAGTCATGACTTTTTAGGCCAAGAATCCTCTTATGTTGCAAGTCCACACCACGCCTAATGTTGGCTGCATATGCATTAGGAAACTTCAATTCTTTGAACCATTGGAGAATGATTGGCTTGTCATCTTTGTTAATGCAGAATGGAGCTCTAGGCTTGTCCCACTTCCCATTGTTCTTTTGGACCAGATGGAATGAAGGTTGGTTACAAATCATAGCTAAATCTAGCCTAGCTTTTACATTATCTTTGGTCTTACTACCTATGTCAAAGCATGTGTTCCATATGGCTTCACTCACATTCTTTTCATTGTGCATCACATCAATATTATATGGAAGAAGTAACTTAGAGAAATATGGAAGCTGCCTAAAGCAAAGTACATGTGTCCAATTGTGCAATTTACCAAAGGTGTCGTCACCTGCAAATCTGGTCACGTTGGCCTAGAGTTCCTCCCTTGTCAACCTCCTAGGTGGCTCTTCCAACACCCTTGTGTTCTTACAAAATGCATTAGCTTGTTTCCTAAACACATGATCCATAGGCAAGAAGCGCCTATGATAGTCAAACCAACAAGCCTTATGACCATTACGGAGTTGGAAACCTAAGCAGCCATATCCACACGGACATGACAATCTACCATGGGTGCTCCATCCAGCGAAGTCTCCATATGCCATGAAGTCATGTACAGACCAAAGGTATGCTGCCTTCATTTTGAAGCTACGTTTTATGAAAGCATCGATTGTGTCAACCCCTTCCCACAGTGTTTTAAATTCATCAACTAAGGGCTGCATTAGAATGTTCAAGTTTTTACCAGGATGCTTAGGGCCATGAACAACAAGGGCAAAAAATATATACTCTGGCCTTAAGAGTGTTCTAGGAGGTAGATTTAATGGCATCACAAAGACCGGCCAGCATGAGTATGGGGCAGCATCTCTACCAAATAGTGTGAAACCATCAGTTGCTACAGCAAGCCGCACATTTCTTCTATCCCTTGCAAACTCTGGAAAGTCTTCATCAAATTGCTGCCAAGCTTCTCCATCACAAGGGTGCACCATCTTACCAGACGTTGATGGACTAGGTGCCCTCATTAGCTTGGCTATATCCACATACGCATACAACCTTTGCAGCCTCTCTGTGATGGGTAGGTACCGCAGAACTTTGCATGGAACCTTTGTTCGGCAGCCTTCCTCATACCGGTTGGCACCACAAACATCACATATCTCTTTACTTACGTCATCTTTGTAGAAGAGCATGCAATTGTTATAACAAACATCAATTTTCACATACGGCATGCCAAGACCCTGTAGTGGTTTCCTTGATTGATAGAAGTCATTAGGTAAATTAGAATCTAGAGGAAGAAGTTCATGTATTATGCCTATTATATCATCATATTCAGCAATTGACATGTTGTGTCGTGACTTTATGGCAAGCAAGCGAGCCACAGCAGATAACCTAGAGTGCGTGGTCTTCTCATGCACCAACTCACTTGCACTATCAACCATCCTATAAAAATTTGTGGCAAATGGTGTTGGTTGCTCATCTACTATAGGTGGATTGTCCCTAGCTAGATCAATCAGCATTTGATCCATTCGATCAACCTCATCAAAACCCTCCCCATTTGCTATGCTATCACCTTTATCATGCCCAATATGAGTCTCCCCATGCTCCGTCCATGTTTCATAGCCTTCCCTAAAACTATGCTTGCACAAGTGCATCTCTATAGTATCCCTTTTGAGGCTGAAATAGTTTCAGCACATGGCACAAGGACACTTGATGGTGTCATTTGTAGCTATCTCCATATTGGAAAATGCATGGTCCAAAAATTGAGTGGTTTGATTAATCCATTCACTAGGGGGCGCTTTACCACGCTACCAGCCACTATACATCCAAGTGCGGTGTGACATATTAACTAGCTGTATTTGAAAGATTAAAATTAGTAGGCATCACATTGTTTTTATGTTGTAGTGTTTTAGAAAAAACAGGACAAACACACAAAGTAACAAGCAGATTCATAGAGCACCTCAATCAAAGCACACAATATCAAATTTAACCAAGCACATCACTGTTCTACTGATTTTTTGACACATTAACTAACCATCAACAAAAATATTCATCTGTTAAGATTAAAAAAGAGTGAACTAAAGCTACCTGCTTCTCCATACACTATGTGTATACCTCAAACATGTTGCAGATCATATAAATTATACATTTTACTTATTCAATAGGCCAATTAACTGTAGCAAAACGAGAAAGAAACAATGCTTACCCTTTGAGGTGGAAGTAGCAAAATCTGAGTCGATGTAACAGGCTGCTCCGGCTCCTTCACTGCGGGCTACTTTGGCTCCTTTGTAGTGTTTCTCCTCCACCTAGGGCTCCGTCATGGGCTCCTCTGACTGCAGATTCGTGGTCACAAACACCTCTAGAGGCAGATCTGGGGATTAGGGTTATGGGTTTCAATGAGTTGGTCGTGGGATTGAGGATCCCGTGAACACAGCAGTAGTAGAGACCGAAGAAGAGGATAATACCTCAAATGTAGCGGCAGAGGTGCGAGCCGCCGCCTTGGGTCTGAACGACGACGTTTGGGGCGAACGACGGCGCGAGGCCCGGCATGATGGGCTGCGCGAGGCCTGGCACCCGAGCACCCTGGCGACGCTAGGCCAAGCGGCGCGCACGGGAGAGGGGCGGCGTATGGAGGCGCGACGAGAGGGGCGGCGTACGGGCGGCGCGTGTACGAGAGAGAAGCTGGCGGCGCGGAAGGGAAGACGCGAGCTCACGAAGTGTGGAGCCACGACCTCACGGGTCACTGGGTCTGTGGGTATCTGAGTCACTGGGTCACGTACGAGTTGGGCCTCTTTTTTTTTCCTTTTGGCGCTGGACCCGATTCTTTTGGGTTTTCGCTTGGCGCCGGATGTTCGGACTGGCGGCAAATTTTGGCGCGTTGATTTTTTCTCATAATTTTCCTGTGTGTTAGAAAAATACCGACAGAACTAATCTGTACCCGACAGAAAATATATAATTTTTCCTATGTGTACCAAAAATACCAACAGGGTATTACCAATTTTTTTTTGTCAGTGACAGAAACCGACAGTACATTTACTATTTTTCTGTCGGTTTTATAATTTTCCTGTCGTTTTCCTCTCACCGACAGGATAAAGTTAATTTTTTTTGTCGGTTTCGTTTCTACCGACAGATATTTTTGACTTTCCAGCAGTGAGCGGGGTTTCCCTGCGCCTCACCGCGTACGACGGCGCATGAATACGCACACGGTCACGGCCGGCACGAGCACGACACAGCACGCGCGGCAGTGCGGCACGGTGGCGCGCCGTCCGGATAGCCCAGCGGGCGGGTTAAGAGCTGACGTGCGGTGGTTGCCTGGATCCACGTTTCCACGAGGGGCGAAGGTTCAGGGACGCGGAAGCGTTACCTACTAGCAGCCTGCTGGAAATGGTAGACAGCGAGTTGTATTATAGTGGAGTCAAAAAAAGAAAGCAATGAGGGTATGGCGTCTGAATAAGGTTTCTTTAATTTTCTTTTTGACTCGTCATTCAGCCTGTCCGGTTGGCTGATTCATATCGTTGCGGGTTCGTGAAGAAGTACTGCTGGCTAGTTTGTGTGAGAGAAAAATATTGTTCCGACTGGAAATTTACGATCGTTTACGACAAGCCACAGCCAAACAAGCAGGCTGATTGAACGTGATCAGCTATCACAACTTTCGTTGATTTGTTCATTCTGAGCTGAAGCTTTAGCAAAGGTTCTTTAAATCATTAACGACTATCCCCTTTATTACAAAGTGAAAAAAAGGCTGAAAGTGTATATACATGCAATCGTGGTTATGAATTATTGTACTATTTATGAGGTGGTGTACCCCGCAAGATAGTTTGCCGGTTTTCCTCGTTTTATAAATGGGTTACACATTGTGCATGATTTTGGACGAAAGAAACGTGGTCTGTAATTTTTACATAAATGTCGAAACGGAAATGATTATTTGTATTGCCTAAAAATGACTAGAATTGTCAGCTAGGAAGCTATGCGATGTTACGTACCTTAACTCAGACACAGCTTAAGACTCGTTAACACAAAAGCATTACTACTCCATTCGTTTCAAAAAAAAAAGTTTGTAGTCTAGCTTTGCCCTATCCAAACATTTCTATCTTTAATCATCAAACCTTATAAGGGTAAAATACAATTTTTATACTCCAACTTACATGATATGATGATAGTCCAATCTTCAATCTTAAACTACAAAACTGGATAATTTGGTACCCTCCAACTACCAAAATGAGACAAATTTGGTCCTCTTGTTGGTTTCAAAGGTGGTTTTCTATTCTATAAAAATTATAAAAATCTATTAAATTCATAAATAATTTATCTTAAAACAAAAACATATGAACTAATACACTTTAGAAAATGCTATCTACCTATTTATGGTCTATATATAGTTATTTGAAATTGATTTATCTATGTTGCTATTGCTTTTTTTGCTCATAGTCGTGCTCATTTTTTATTTAAAACAAATTAGGTCCAAATGATTTTTTTTAGAAGAAAGGGTACTAGTTTTATTTTTTATTTAAAATGAAATAACTATGAATATTTAGAGATCGTTCAATATATTTAGTACTCTTAGAAAATAGAAAGACCAACATTGAAATCCGCTAGAGGATCAAATTTCTCTGGTTTTGACAGTTATATGGTGTCTATTACTAGATTTGGTAGTTTAAAGTTGAAAATCGGACTGACGTGCAACTTGGGGCTGAAAATGTACTTTATCTTTCCTATAATTTTGTGTAATTCAACAACATGTCAATTTTATATATTGTGAGACATTTCTTATGCTGACTCCAAAACATAAATACTGTGGTGTTGAACTATAGGAATTTATAACAAAATGATGTTAAAAATAGAAATGTTTGGTTTTGGATAAAACTAAAACAACCGAGAAAGTACCGAGAACAGTAGTACTTTTTATGGTGAGCTATAACAAGCGAAGTTGAAGATCCATGGAAATTAGTTGTTTTTGTCTAAAGATATAACTATCACAACTCATGAAAATTGTTAGTTGTTTTTGTCTAAAGATATAACTATCACAACTCATGAAAACTGTTTAGTCTATTTTTTTATTTACAATGAGAAGCACGCAGAAGCAATGCGTCAATGCCAGAAGAAGAGGCCAGAACATTTTCAATAAGCTCGTTTTTAAACTTGTTTATCTAAGAGAATTTTAAAATACTATCCAATTTACTAATAACGTTAAAGCCATGTTCGTTTCCTACGAATTGAGATGGATTATGAAGTGATTTAATAATAAAATGGGAAACACTTTTTAGACATTAGAGTATCTCCAAGAGTTTGCTATTTCAACTTGGCATCCATATAATTTTGGCAAAACAAGAAAAAATAGCCTCCAACAGTTTGGCAAAACAATTTGGCATCAATAGCAACTTGACAAATCTTCCCTCCGCGCGCCCAAATATACGCGCGCGTATAAGGCTTGGCATCCGGGGCTCTTCTTTTCTTAGCGGGGCTCTTCGTTCGCTTAGCGGGGCTCTTCGTTCGCTTAGCGGGCCTCTTCGTTTTGTTAACGGGTTTTTTTATTTTACCAAGTCAAAAATGTCAAACTCTTGGAGATGGATTATTTTTTTACTTGGCATATAATTTTGGGAGTTAGCAAATCATAAGATTTGCCAAGTAAAATTTGACTTGGAGATGCTCTTAGGTACTGTTTGTTTCGGTGCTTTTTATCCTGTAACTGTTTGCGACGCGACTCCGATACGGACACTCGAAAGGTTGTTACCGCCCACATCCAGGCTTTATCCATTTACATTGCTCGCGGGTCGTCGCATGCGGCAACCAAACAAATAGCGCTTTTCATTGTAGATAGCGGCAACAGCTCTTTCTATTTACGTACGTGAAACCAAATAGCACCTTAGTTTCAACTCATAGGATCCAAACAAGCTTAAAAAAAAGTCGTGATACCCACCATACAACACAAGCAACAAAATGAAGTAAGACATGTAATAACTTAGTAAAGTGAACTAATTGCACTAGTTAACACAACAAATTGTCGTCACGTTGAGAGCACGTCAGAATTAGAGCGTCTCTTCCCTTTTAACGATACAAAATTCCAAACGAAATCAATTTAAATTAAACGACAAACGTAATCGTTCTCCCCCAAAAAATAACCCGATAAAAAGGGGAATTCGTGCGCCTTTTGCCGTTTGCTTCGTAGCGCACCCAACGAGAAGGCGTCTCATGGCGGCACAGCCCGTGCTCACCCGCAACCGCCCGCACCCCTCCCTGCTCGATCTGAGCCGTCCGTAGCCCGCGGCCCCGGATCCAGCCGTCGGCCTCCCTCCCACCTCCCTTTATATACCCGCGTACCCCCTCTGCCCCGTTCTTCCTAGACTACGCCGTCTCTTTCCTCCTCCCTCTCCACCTCTTTCTTCCTCCCCAAATTCAGATCAAACGAATTCGTTAAATAATCTCAGAAAGCACACGATTAACGGGATCGAAGGGATTAAAACGAAAACGTTCCGATCCTGTGATCAGGTCTCGGGGCTAATCGTGTGATTTTTGGGGGGTGTTTGGGCTTGTGATTTAGTGTTAGGGTTTCGGATCTGGAGGATTAGTTCTTCCGACTTCCGAGTCAGACGACCATGAATGAGCAGATGATGCGACCTCCGGCGCCGCTGCCGTTCCACCAGATGTGGGCGGCGGTGCCGGCGGCTCCCCCGCCGGCGATGGAGCCTCCGGTGGCGGGGTTCAAGCCGGCGCGGCCGTCGTGGAAGCGGTCAGCGCGGACGCCCTGGAAGCGCAAGGCCCAGCCGCCGGCGTCGTCGGTCGGCGCGAGGTGGGGCGGCGCGGCGGCCCCGCGCAACACGACGTCGTTCCTGATCCGTGCGAAGCGGGCCGGGGGCGTGGCGTCGCTGGTTTCGCCGTACCCCGTGACGCCAGCGGTGCTCCCGACGCCGGTCCTGTCGCCGGCGCGGGAGGTGCTGGTTGAGATGGCCAAGGAGGCGTGGGGCGTGGACGGGTACGGGTCCATGAAGGGCCTCATCCGCCTCCGCGCCGACGCCGGGGACGCCGCCGGCGACGACTCGGGCTCCGGCGAGAGCGACGTGGAGGAGCACGTCGAGGTGGAGCGCCGCCTGGACCACGACCTCAGCCGCTTCGAGATGATCCACCTCCCGGACGCGGCCGCGGCCGCCCTGGGCGTCGGCGGGGAGGACGACGACGAGGACGAGGAGGCTCGCGCCGCGAGGCTGGAAGAGGAGAACCTGACCCTCCGGGAGCGCCTCTTCCTGATGGAGCGCGACATGGACGACCTCCGCCGCCGGCTCCTGACCGTCGAGGAGCTCTGCCGGGACCGCCACAGCGACGGCTGCGTGGTGGACGCCGCCACCGCCGCCGCCGACGAGGCAGTGCTCTCTGAGAGCGCGGCCGCCGCTGCATCCCCCGGCGCCGGCGAGGAGGCGGACACGGTGGACGCCATGGCCATGGAGAAGTGAAAGCATACAGTACCTGCTACCTGACCAGACAAGGCCCTCTCAGCCGTACTATTGAAACTGTACATACGGTTTCCATTTCCCTGTGCAGATGTCGCTGTGAAGAGTAGGAGGAAGAAGCAGCAGCAGCAGCTTAGAAAGCTTAGAGTTACTCTTCGTTCGTTGCATCTTGTTAGTTTGATATCGTCTAGCTTGATTTCATTTCATGTTCTTGTAGAAAGAATCATCAGTCAGGAAAGCCCGTGGACGAGACGACGATGGAATGTGCGGGGAGGAACACGAGATCCTGGTGTCCTCCTGCTCGTCCAGATCCTCAACCACTAGTCCAAACTCTTACCAGCTTTTTTTAGTGCAGCCAGTAACCTGTTGTTTTGTTGTGAAGAAAATTGTTATTCCGAAATGTTCTTTGTTTCGTACTCCAATCTCTGCTGTGATATTCTGCTCTCACGGATTGTTCGGTGATTGGGTAGGATTGGTAGATGCGCGGTGGCGCCGGACTGGAGCATCTCTGCATCCGATTGACGAGCCAGCCGTTGGAAAACCCAATCACGAAATCTTTTTAGTTGTTCGTGTCCGGTGTGTGCGCCCAAGCCTCTCAAAGTGCCGCAGTTGCGGGTGGCCGGTAGGGTGGGTGCTGAATGGGGATGGATGCCTTCGATGCCTTTTTACCTCTGTGCCATTAAGAAAGTTGTTCTATCCTATAGATCACTAAAAAATTTAAACATATTCTAGTGTCATGACGTTAAACTTTTTTTTTCTTCTACGCCGTTCCATCCATATTGGTCTCTTACGATTAGGATGTCAAACACACTGATGAAACGACCATTTTACCATACCGTGTCAGCCACCCAAGTGCTTGTTTACTTTTCAAAATTTTGCAAAATTTTTCAAGATTCCTCATCACATCAAATCTTTGGACGCATGCATAAAGCATTAAATATAAATAAAAAATAAAACTAATTATACAGTTCAGACGAAATTCACGAGACGAATCTTTTAAGTCTAATTAGATTATGATTGAACACTAATTACCAAATAACAACGAAAGTGCTACGGTACTATTTTCCAAAAAAAAAAAAAAAAAAATCGCCAACAAGGCCCAAGCCGAATCGACGGCGCTCGAAAGGCGCAGTGCCGGGGCATCCCGAGCTTAGCTCCGCCCCGGCCGCTACTGCGCGCGCGCGGGCGAGCTCCGCCCCGGCAGCCGTGGGTGCGCGCGGGCACCGCATCCACCACGGCTGCCGGCGAGCGTGCGAGCACGAGTGTAGGCGCCGCAGCCGCCCCATCTCGAGCCTCCGCCGGGCCCTTGCCGGCCACGGGCGAGAAGAGGGAGGAGAGAGAGAGCCGCGGCGGAGCCGCATGGGCCGTCCCGGACTTGCGGGCCGGTCTCGACGCCGGCCGCACCGGCCCCGCCGCGAGCACCCCACCCCATCCCGCGGTCGTTTGGGCCGTCCTTTGGAAGCTTGGAGCGGTCGGCCGGCGGGAAGAGCTGTGGAAGCTTGGAGCGGCCGGCCGGCGGGAGGAGTTGAGGGCGCGGCGTCTGGCGAGCAGCAGCAGGCGCCGCCGGCAGCGGGGAGGCATGAGCGGAGGGCGTCGGCGTGATTAGGACTCAACGCCGCCAAGCTTCCCTTGCCCATCCTCGCAGCCAGTTGCGCCACGGCACGGCGAGCAGCGGGGACCCGCAGTTCTTCCCGAGATACATGGCCAACACGGAGTCGTCACACACGCCGAGGCAGCGTCGCTCGTCGACGTCCAAGACGGCGCTGGCGGCCACGGCCTCGCCGTCCCCGTCGTGCTGCGAGCGCCCGCTGAGCCCTTGCGGCCACCAGACTTATCCTGGTTCCAGGTTCCAGCATCAAACGAACTGGACGACGCGCATGGCTGTAGCTCGTCCTCCACCGGCGCCGTGCCCGGACTCCGCCGCCCTCAGCTCCGGCACGCCACCCCTAGACTTCGCTGTCGTCCTCGGCCTCTGTCACCGCCCACCGCCGCCGGCCACCACGAGCTTTGGCGGTACCGGTGGCGCGGATGCCGCGAGCTTCGACGGCACGGGAGACACGGGCTCCAGTGGCGTAGGCTCCGGCGGACGGCACGGCGCCGGTGAGGACGAGGCGAAGCGGCCGCGCCGTGCGAGTCTGCGAGGCGGAGCCGCGGAGGGCTGGGAGATGCGAATGAAATGATTAAAAAATCTAAAAACGAGTGGGACCCACCAATCAGTCAACTGGTGAGATAGGGCCGGTGGTCAGAGTGCATGCAGCGTTGGGTTTGGGGGAAGAGGAAGGACAGGTTGAATAAGTAAAGAGGGGTATTTTGGACCTACGTGTAAGGAACGGCGAATAATGGGACAGAAGGCGGATGGAATGGTGTGGATGACAAAAAAAAAAAAAAAAAAAAAAAAAAAAAGGTTTAACGTCGTGGTATTAGGATATGTTTAAACTATTTAGTAACATGTAGATCAGAATCATCTTTTGTAATGGCACGCAGGTATAGGCTCAATGTTCAATGCCCGTCCGGTTGGATTTGCTAGTGGTAAGGTGTGCCGTGCAGACTGGCAGTTTGCAACTAGGCCGGCACCGACTGGTGGCTGGGCGAAAATGGGCGACGGACGCCCCGTGCGCTCCGAGGAGGGGAGAACCGGAGAAGTGGTGTGAAGTGGTGTATGGCCGGGAGAATATAGCATCGGGAAAGCCATTGGCTCGAGGAAGTTGCTGAAAGCTCTGACTCGCCTTGGAGCCGGCGAGACCGGGACCTTCACATTTTATTTTTTTCTTTTAAAGGAAAACCTTTGAATATTCGCCTGGCTTTCTATTTATTTTCCTTCTCTCAGCTCTGCTAAGATTCGGCGCCAAGATTACCGACTTAGTTTTTTGTTTGTTTTCAAGTAAGTATAAAAAGAACACCGTTCACAGTATTTTCGTTCTGTTCGCCTGGTCCTGGTCAGAACTCGGAACACACCTTGACAACCCCCAAATGGAACGATCGCAGTAGAACGCACGAAGCATGAGCCAGATGGTAAGCACGTAGCAGGCCCAGAGCACAGCACAGCGTTCCCAACACCACCAAGGACGGGACCTGCACCTGGACGACAGCTCTGCTCTGACGCGACGAATCCAAGCTCCAAACCAAACAATCATCATGCTGTTCATGTGCCCGAGCGCGCGTGGCGGTTGATGGGATCCAAACTCCAAACGGCTCGATCGTATGTGCCCGTGCGCGCGTGGCCGGTTGATGCGAGCCAAACTCCAAACGGCTCGATCGTCGGTTCACCGACGACAGGAACCGAGCGGCATGGAGATGGAGCGCGGCCGCACTAAACGTAGAGTAGCTTGTGACTCTAATCGGCAGGCCCACACCCCAACCTCCTATATTGATTTTGATCGACTCGGTTGTCCATTCCCAAGAGGGACGTGACGTAGCAGATTGCCAAAACAATGGGCCTCACCTCCTCGGATAGATAGAGATCACCGTAACGTCCCTGCGTACAAGTTGCCTAGCAGTAAGCCAGTAACAGGTTTTTAGCGCGCATGGAGATTTAGGAACTGCGCTGGATCGACATCAGCACGTACCAAAAACCTAGCAAGATAATTTTGTCCTGCCACAGCGGAAAAAATTACGATATGATCTGTGTTTTTTTATTTCAAAGCGCGAGTAAATCGATCGTATATACTCGGAGTAGATTATAGAGTGTATGGGGAATGAGAACGCACATTACCAGTACTAGGATGGAAGTGACGATGGAATGGAACGATACAATAATAGATGTCAAAGTACAGAGTTGACCTTGCAACCTCTTGCTTTTCTTCTATAAATTATGGCCCTCGCTTTTTGTCACCGAAGGCAGTAAGATAAGCATCTTATTCTCGATGTTTTGTTATTTTGTTTGTGGTATTGCAAGTTCAGTGCGACATCCCGTTTACAGACCTACCTGTCGAGCTGTGGCTGGGCGCAGGAAGATGGCCTGCCTACCTGCCGCACAACGCAGCTTTTCCAGCTTCCAAACTTGGTGCTAGAACAAATGCTGGAAGCAACCTGTCTGTCCTGCCGATTATTCTGCTCCAAATTAAGGTATTTATGCATTTTGGATGAAACTGAAGAATGAATCCCATGTAGTTGCAGTCGGTCTCAGCGCCACGCTAAGTTATTTAAGCTTATTTGCCACGCTGGTCTCTCTATCATCCTGGCGACACAAGCAAACGGGCTGGCTTAGAGAAGTAGGGAATAAAAGTCAAGCTATATAAGGAGGCAGGCCTTACTTGCATTTGGCAATGCGTGTACAATATAATGCGTTGGTGCAGTCAAGCACGATTTGTACGTCTTCCAACCTGAAGAGCGAGCTCGGTGTCTATCTTGAGAGAGATGTCAAGTGCCTTCACAGAATGTGTTAATGCTCCACTGGAACAAATCAAACAAGTCGTTGAACTAACTGTATAATGATTCCAGCAAGGGGTCGTAGTTGTACATTAATTCGAAACACATCAGAGACCTAAACACCAGACAAGCTCTGTCCCATAAAATACAAGTTTAAATCAGTCAGAACCCTGAAAAAGAAATAGTACCTTGAAATATAGGTGACTCCCGTTTCTCCAATTTTCTTTACTGTATCAACTGTCACATTTCCAGACGCCTGCAGAAAAGAAATATATTACTACCTCCTAAAAAAAATGTTACTACCCTTCAGCACCCAAATCTGCCAGTAACAGAGAGAACCAGTCGCTTTCAACAAAACAACATTACCACTAGCACTACGTCATATAAGAACTGTAAGCCTTGCAAAGTTGAATTGAATTTGCATACCTCAGTCTCAAATCTACCATTTATCAACTGAACTGCTTCTTTAAGCATCGAAACATCTACATCCCCATTTGCAAGAGGAACAGCCATATTGTCCAACATTATACGGGTTAATGAAGTTTTGTTCTCAGCAGCATACTTCAACAAATCTGTCACTTCTTCAATTGTCCTTGTCTCGACCTAATTTATTAAAAAAGGCACATGTCAAGATTTGTGATTTTCTTTCTTTTTCTATGGGATTATGTGGACATATAGTTGAATAAAACATCAAAGAAACCAAATCAGTCTAAACAAAGGTGAACCACAAAAATATTAATACCTAGACACATAGGTTTGTCCTTTTCAACTTGCGCATCAGTAAAAAAGTACCTACCTCAACAGGAATTGTGAGTTTTTCCTTCTGCAGGAATTGATCAACAGATCTCATTGCATTTGCAATCCCACCGGCAACAGAAATATGATTATCTTTTATCATAACCATATCAAATAAACCAAGCCTGTGGTTCTTTCCACCACCAATCAGTACCTACATGAGACGAAGGGCAAGCAAAATTGCAATGAGGACTAAGAAAGCAGACCGAAGAGGCAGTAGGGGTACGCCCCTCCTGTTTTACCTCAAAAAAGCAGACCGAAGAGATGAACAATAACAACGTAAAAAAGGGATGCTTACTGCCCACTTGTCAATCAGACGTAAACCTGGGGCGGTTTTCCTTGTTTCCAATATGCATGCTGGACGGGCAGCATCAGACATAGCCTGGACAGAAGAACAACAGAAGCTTTACTGACATATCAAATGACAATGATGTGATGAAAGGATAGGAGGATTGTGAAATATAAAATCTGAAGAACTAGCATTTGACAGCTATTGTGCCAATAAAAAAAGCAACAAAGGTGTAAGTTCCGAGACAACAACAAAAAAAACTTTTTGGCTGGAAGTATCCAAATGGCTGGAAATTAAATATTATGCATGTGCTGGACATAACAAGAAAATAATCGAGGAACACATAGTGACTCTCAAACTGTAGCATAGACAAGGCCCTAGGAGTCTAGGACAAACAAGGAAAAACATTCCAGTTTATCCAAGGAGCAGCTTAATCATGTAAATAAGGGCAGAAATAACCTTTGTTAGGGTCGCAATGCCACTCATCCGCTGCATGAAATTTAGCACAACCCTTTCAGCAACGATGATGCTCCGGGCACACCCTTAATACAAAGATAGCATTGGGGAAAATGGTTTCACTTAAAAGCATTGACAAGTTCAAATTTTAAGTAGGCTGACTACATTTTACATGCATTTTACCATATACTTTTCCAAACTGCAATCCTTTATGGACATAATTTCCATCACTTTCAAACCATTCAACCTGCAAATTCGGTCAACAAAGAACACTTGGTGTAGTTAATACTGCCTGCAATATCTAGAGAACCAGATCTTTTCCCAAAACTCAAATGGGAGAAAAGATGCAAAGTAGATACCTTCAAAGATGGGTTAACCTGGTTAAATATCATATCTGCTAGGCTTATTCCAGCAATGACACCATCAGCTTTAGCAATAAATGTGGCTTCGGCTTCCACATCAGAAGGTATGGTAGCTAAACAAGATACATCCCCTGAAAGTGTTGACAAACAGACCAGATGTACATACATTAAAAAAATGCAAATAGTTTCACATAAAAATATGAAACGTAGCATGCTGCATAACAATTTGAGGAATGACCTAAGTGGACAGACTAGTGGTATTGATCTTTTAAATACGATACCCATTGTCTAAAGTCTGAGGAGGAAACTGAGTGGTTAAGAAAATAAGAATTAAGAACCTCGTGTATTTGAAATAAAAATAGGGGTCCATATCACCATATGACAGAAACAATTAGAGCTTCTAGTAATGTTGAAGGGCAGTGACTAAGCAGTGCAGACCATGGAGACAGGATATAAATTGACTATCCACAGATCCTTAACCATTCTCTTCATTCTGCCTTCATGTATAATTTTTTCTAGAGTACATACAGCACAACTTGTTTGGGACTTAAAGGCTTTGTTGTTGTTGTTGTTGTTGTACATACAGCACAAGTGTAGAGAAGAGGAATTGGGCCAACAGAGATTGTATTACATCACTGAATGGTATAAGTACATTTTTACAACAGAGAGCGCACTCGGAGCGCACGACGCAGGTCGTGGGCGACGTCGTGGCTGCCGCACCTGATCGCTAACTAAGTCAAAACTGTATGTCTCAACAAGTAACCAAGAAGAAACCTGAACTGTGCATCCCATTAATAACAAATTGGACAAGAATCACAGCCTCACATGACCTATGACATCCTGCTGAAGCGTGCTGATTATTCAATGTGGTAGTGCTAATGTGCACAGTAATAAAAGGTTTAAGAACACAGATTGCATTCGTATTTTCTTTTACTACTTGCAGTCAGTTGTAGCCTAAAGTAACCGGACAGCATCATTTGAGGATATGAAAACTACGGAGTAACTTGCCTAGTACTTCCTAATACCCCAGCTCTGCCAGACTGCCACTGCGATCATTGACAGTGAGATTACCACACAGCAGCACAGGATCAGATTTTTGCACTAAGCGCCAGCAGTACTATATATCTGGTCGGTGGTTATCACGACATCCACGAGACCACGAGCCCAATTGCGATCACAGCACTAAAATGCAGGAATCAAATGATTTTGCGCTCCGCACTATGGAACACCGTAGTGTTAGAGAGCAGCGACAAACAGCTAGGTAGCGCTCTCGTGGATTCCAAATCGCAAGGGGGACGAACAGTACGCCAGCGTGACGCACCACGTAGCTAGCGCTGCGTACCTCGGTCGCCGGCGTCCTCCGCGAGGGCGAGCGCGATGACGGCCTTGAGGTCGTAGGTGGGGTGCGCCGGCGGCGCCACCGGCGACGCGGGCGCCCGTGCCTCGGCGGACATGGGAGCGGCCTGGGGGCGGCGAGCGGGCAGGCGCAGGAGGCGGGGCGGGAGCCGCTGTTGGTTAGAGCACGGCGATGGGTAGGAGGCGTGGAGGCTGTGGCGGCGGGCGAGGAGGAAGCGCGCGGGGCTGGGGGCGGGGGCCGTTGGGATCGCGGGCATCCCTCGCAGCCGGCGGGTGGTGGTGTTGGGAGCTGGAACGCGAGCAAGAGCTGGGGACGAAAGGAAGGGGGTGCGGGGCGGCGAGGCGGAGTGGGGCGCCGCCTTTTTGGGTGCGCGCAGCCTGCGTGACGGCGGCGCGGGGGGCGGGGCGCGCTGATCGATAGCTGCTGCCTGCTGGCCGCACCTGCACTGCACGACTTGCGGGCTAGCGCTTGCGTGTTTTTTTGGCAAAATTTGTTCTATAGCGTGCAAAGATCACGACATCCAAAAAATACATCAAAAATTTACCGTTACGTAAAATACCACTCAAAATAATAATCTGTTATGGAATCTAGCATTCTGTTAACTCGCTGTTAACGGCATCTACCTCATGTCCACTCCACTTCACCCAGAGAGGACGGTCCCACTCATCATCTTCTTCCCACCCTCTCACCAATCCCTTGGCATACTGGGGCCATCCTGGGACCATCTGTACGTCGATCTGTGGCGGAGACCCACCAGGAGCACACGCAACGCAAGTAGGACCGAGCACACGCAAGCAGGGAGAAGGAGCCGAGGGCGGCGTAGATAGAGGAAGGCGATGAGAAGCTCGGTCCGCGCTACTAGCTGCGGCGGCGACCATCGACTGGCTGCTGCTCGACCAACTGGCCGGCGAGGCTCTGCGGGAGCTGATGCACACGGTGCAAGGCACCCTGTTCTGCCGCTCCACTGTCGAGCGCCTGAGCCGGAACTTCGAGCCGCTGCTGTCGCTCATCCAGCGCCTCGGCCTGCACACCCAGCGCTTCGCGGGGGATCTCCGTGAGCTTGCGGCGCGGGTCAGGGAAGCGCTCGACCTGGCCCGCCATGCCACCGCGTCCCCGCGCTTGAACGTCTACTGCGCCGCGCAGCTGTCGCGACGGATGGACGCAGCTGACTGCGGCATCGCGCACTGGCCGAAAGCGCCACGCCCCCGCGCATGTCGTCGACGGCGTGCGCAGGCTCTACGACGAGGCCAACGCATGCATATGCCGCCTCGAGCACCGCATCGAGGAGATCGCCGCCGCCATGCAGTCGGTGCCCCCGCCCTCTCCTCCCCGTCGCGCCGCCGCCGCCGCACAAGGGCGTGCCCATGCCGATGGAGGGACCGCTCGCCAAGGACGCCTTCGCTGCTGTGCCAATGGTGGTGCCACCGCACAAGGGCATGGCTATGTCGGTGCCGATGCCGGTGTATGTGGACAGGAGTTCACAACGTTATCTCCGAACGTGACGAAATGGTATTCTCTGGTAACGGTTCATTCGTTCAGTGCTATTTCACGGACGGACAAACTTTCAATGGTATTTTTCGAATATCGCAATTTTTCGGTGCTATAGAACTAATTTTCCCGTTTTTTGTTTTGTACGCCTTTTTTCCCCTCTCTCTCGTGCGGCTTTTGCCCGGTGGAGCGGCAGCTCGTCCGGCTGTGTGAGAAACTGCAATGGAGAAAATAACAGTATGGGATATGGCATCAAGCTTTTGGAGATCTTTTTAAAGTTTCCCTATGGTTTTAGTTGCTTTAGTTGAGTGTACATTGTTGTACTATCAAGAGTAGGGAAGAAAACAAATAGCTTGCGAGGATTCAGTGCTCCCTAACTTATCTCCACTCCTTTCTTTAGGCTAATTTGGAAACTCAAATATCCCTGACTTTTTTTAGGATGAGAAATCTATAGAGAAATAATTTGAATAATTATTTAGTTCTTCATGGAGAGGTTTTTCATCCCTGGGTGTGTCTCTCCTTGCTTCCAAATTAGCCCTGGTGATTTCTAGTGAAATTCAAAGTGCATTCGATTGGGAGCAAGTGAGTTTGGATTTCATCTCTTGTCACTGAAGTTCTTTGTCAAGTCAGATGATTTCAAGCTTGTAACTTGGTATTGTTCTTTTCTGGTGAGCCCGGGGAATGCATGTGTCGATGTGAAACGTAACCAACAAATAAATATTTGTATTTTTGTCGTGCGTTGTGATCGGATGTGGCCTAGCACTCGATGACACAGGATTTATACTGGTTCAGGCAACGGGTCCTACGTCCAATTGAGGTCGGTCGGTGACTTTATTCCTAAGCCCAGGTACTCGAAGCTTGCTGTGGGGTTACAAACGAGTAAGGAATGAGAAGGGGTGTTAGAGGCCCGGTCGAACTCTGAACCGAGTGGAAGAGAGTAACGGGTGCTCTAACGTGCGCTAAGTATTGGAGCGTATGCTCTGTGTAGCTATAGAGTTCGAGTCCTCGAGTCCTCCAGAGAGTCGTCGGGGGGCTTCGAGAGAGTCTTTTAGGAGAGAGCGCATCCCTTTTTATAGTTGAAAGGGATGGCCTTACAAGTCAGAGAGAAAGAGAGAGAGTGTATACGTGTGCTGCCTAGTCTTGTTGCTCATGCCATCAGGTATAGGACGACCGTCAGCGCCCACAATGCTGCTTACACTGTCAGCGCCCACGATACTATTTATGCCCAGACGCGTCTGGCAGGCTCTACCGTGTTCGCATGGTACGGTCAACGATGGCGCCCATAATATTGTTTATGCTCTGACGCGTCTGGCTGGCTCTACCGTGTTCGTCTGTCATGCCCCGACAACACCGTCCTGTAGGTGGGCAGGGCATGGTAGGGTACGGGCCTCGGTATTGCGGTTGACTTAAGCGCCTTATCTTATCTGCTCCGCCTGCTCCCTGGGCCCACACCGAGCGGGCATCCCCGGTCGGTCGTTCCCGGTCGTCCCCGACCATGTCGGTCGGAAAAGAGAGGCGAGCAAAGGTCCGACATATCCTCGGTCGGAGGAACGTGGTCGGAGTTGGACTGCGGTACCACCTTGGCCAGACCTTCCGGTTGGGGCTCCGACCAGGTCTCTCTGGCCGGAGGTGCCGGTCGGGGACCGAATCGTGGTCTCGGCCTGTCATTGTGCGTCTGGGCTAGCCTAGACGCGCGCTGTCGCTGCGCCGCCTGTTGGGCCGAGTTTTGTAGGGAAGCGGGTCCATTGAGGACCCTGGGTTTATGAACCCGACAGCATGATTTGTAAACCCATTTTTGTTTAGTTTTAAACTAGTGTATTTTCTATTGGTAGTTTTTTCTGGTGATGTTTTGCTACCGTATAATGTGAATTATTATCAACATGTACTATGTCACTACTTTGTTCTTTGTACTGAAAATTTGGTGCATGTACTATGTGCTGCGTGGGGTGGAGATGACTTCGATCTCTTTCTTTTCTGATGAAGCCACTCTTCCTGTTCCTGTTATGGCACAATCAAGTTCTTCAAATGCTTTTAATAATGAAACCAAATACTAGTTTCCATTGTGACGGACTGACGGCGATGCTAAGTTTCTATTTATGCTTGGGCCAATATCTTGAATGTAAACAGGAATGGTACATTAGCTGCCTACCGGTAATTGTTTCTTACTCTTGGACCAAACCATAGCGAGTTCGATGAACAAATTAAATCAGGCGGCATATGCAGCTCTGATGGTTCGGATCCGATTCCGCGGCCAAATTTCCAAAGCAGCGTTCAACAAACTAGGGCCCCACACCATTCGTTGAGTCGAGCCCACCTGTATTAAAAAACAGTATATGTCTTGTTTGGATGCACATGTATTTATCTTAATTTATATGTGTTGAAGTGGATTGAAGTGAAATAAAACTAAGTTCCATTCCATTCCACTCCAACACATGTGGACTGAAGTGGATACACATGCATTAAACAAATACATAATAAATTAATGCGTGTGTCTCTGTTGCTTCAACCCAAGAATTAATGCGTGTCTCTGTTCCTGATGCTGCGAATATCTGTAAGGGTTATTCTTATAGTCCAGCAATAAATTACATACCAACATTATAATGAACTAATAGGGCTCAAAACCTATATTCGATACTATTTTTTGTATTCATTCAACTAGAGATATGAAAGCCCTTATAGGACATCAATTCGTTTTGATTCAGCATGGCAAGAAAGCATGTACTTTCAGGTGTAGATGACTGGCCATTCTCCATTACTGGATAGCATGCATGTCTAAAGTGCAGTTTCACATGTGAAGCAGATAAGAAAATGCATAGATAACGCAGATTGAAGCATAAATTTGAATAAATCAAAATTTACACAAGAGACTAACGATTGAAATTCCCCAATCCGACGCCTCAGCGACAGCACACCAAAACAACAACACCATAAGCATACAGGGGAGAGGGTACCTCGAGGCCGGACTGGAGGGCGGGGAGGGTGCATGGGAACTCGGCAGAATCGAGGAAGGCGGCGACGGAGGCGACCACCACGGCCCTCGTGCTGGGGGCGGGGGCGGCGGCAGGGCATGGCCGCCGGCGCGACGCTGTGCGAGGGCGGCGGCGGCGGCTAGAGGGAGGGAGAGAGCAGGGCGGCGGCGGCTTTGGCGAGGGCGAGAGCGACGTGCGTGCTAGTTCGGCGTGGGGTCTCTTATTATTATAATGTAAAATAATGATACCTGACTCCAATCTGTTTCTATCATGCCATGTCAACTCTGTTATAGTGCTCGTTAAATCTACCGATTGCATAGTACTCCACCCTTTAAAATTAAAATTGTAAGTTGTTTTGGTTTTCCTAAATACATAATCCATTCATTCTAGATTATAAGTAGTTCTAGCTTTTTCTAGGTAGTGGTTTTTGTTATTCACCAAGGTATACACTATGTCTAAAAATATAATAAAAGCTATGCACCTAAAAAAAATGTAGAGCCCGCGCCCGCCGGCGAGCTTGTTTGGCTGGTCGACAAGACGTAGAGCGGTAGTGGCGAGGGTGGCAACCGATGACATGGGGACGACGAGGGTGGCCCGCGGCAGGGGTGGTGGTAGGGGCGGTGATGGCAATGGTGGTAGGGGTGGTGGCGACTACGGCGAGGGTGGCAGGCCAAGTCGGTGTGGTGGCGGTGATGTGGCTTGCAGATCAACCGAGGAAGAAGAAGATCGATGAAGAAGAAGCAGATCGATTCGACTGGGGAAGAAGAAGCGGGGACATATCTATTTATGCGGATGGGATGGCGGCGTTTTTGACCCACTGATGACGAAGAGAAGTGGAAGGGACATGGGTATAAAGGGATGAGCAGATTGATGGGCTGCAAAACACATTCTAGCAGGATCGACAATCCTTAAGGCCCGTTCAGTTATTAGGGAATAGCTCCTTGGAAAAAATCCAGCTGAATCAGGTAGCTTAATTTGAATAAGGAAGTGATACTTCCTGGCTCTGGATTATGCTAACCGAACAATCGTCCTTCATTTTGCACTCTTTCATATCATCCCCCGGGATCGGACTACGAAGTGTGCCAATCCGTTTGCTACGATTCCAAATATACACATAATCCTTACGTGATTGATAAACCAAAACAAACTTAAATAATTTCCCCAAAACAGTAGTGAAAAATTTCGCCGACAAAAAAGACTGTATATATAGTAAAAAACATGTCAGATTTCAGTATATAGTCATTGCTTGCATGCGCTAAAAAGACTGAATTTTCACACGCGTGCCAAAAAAAGATGGAGTATTTTCTGAATAAAAGAACTACTCCGTAGTACGTAGTCAAAAAGACTGAAATCAGATAATTTCACATGCGAGCTGCATTTTTTACATCACCCATGTGGTTAGCGAACCTGCACCGTCCCGATTTTTGGAGCATGTGCTCTGCTTTTTTGTTTTTTACTAGCTTACGACCCTCGTTAACAAAAAGTAAACCAAAAAAAAAGAGGCATGGATCAGAAACAAACAGTTGTACTGTCATGACTAACTACTAGTGTTAGTGTTAGGTGATTGATCAACATTCCTTCTGATTTTTTTTTAATGAAGAGCGATGCCTGCATGCATCCACCGCTCCACCGCCACGGGCAGCTTGTTGAAGCCGCCGGCGGCAGCGAGTTTTTTAGATCCAGCACAAGCGAACTCACGCAAACAAATACAAAGAGAGGAAACAGGCCGCATAAATCTTGGGCCGCTTGCATGCTTTGCAACCTGCCTTGTGTGGGCTGAGCCTACCTACGGCAGCATGGTAGATGTTGGGCCGTGTCACATGCATCTTTCAATGCGCACGGGCCGGGTTAGCCGCAAGATGCATGCAGCTCTCTACACATACACATATACGCATTTTTTTTGTCTAATATAAATATAAATATGCCAAATCGCCAAGTGAGGAGAAGTTGCATACCCTGACCTTGTATATAATACAACTAATGGAGCACATGGGGTACATGTTCGTCGTACTAAAAAACTGGAAGAGTGGGGCTGGCATTGCGCGTATGAAAATCGTGTGTTTATTTATAATTATAATGTTTGGTTGTTTATAATATCTGGTTGTTTCTTTCAGGGAAAGCGCAGCCCGAGACGGTTGGGAAAGCTTTGTTTCTTTCAGGGAAAGCGCCCGAGACGGTTGTTTCTTTCAGGGAAATCGCAGTCCGAGACCGAGAGGAGAATAGATGTGTGCCCCAAATATATAGCAACACACCAGTCCACTAATAGGAACTCATATAAACATCAACGCAGCAGGATAGCACCGGTCCACACTAACCACCAGTCCACTAATAGGAACTAATAAACTAACTCAGCGCAAGATAACACCAGTCAGTGCAAGATAACACAGTCCAGAGTCCAGACTACTGATAAACATATGTGTATGTACATACTGGTATCGACGGTGCGTGTGACGTGTGATCTGGTGATCTAATGGTGGCGGCGGCAGGCGATCAGGTGGGCGGCGAGGAGGAGGAGGACTGTGAAGCACGTGCCGACCACGGTCAGTGTGGTGGCGGGCATCATGTAGATGGCCGTGACGTGTGATCTGGTGATCTAATGGTGGCGGCGGCAGGCGATCAGGTGGGCGGCGAGGAGGAGGAGGACTGTGAAGCACGTGCCAACCACGGTGAGTGTGGTGGCGGGCATCATGTAGATGACCGCAAACACCTCACTGACCACGGTGACGGTGAGCAGCAGCACACGGAGGCACGTCACCTCACTGACCACGGTGACGGTGACCGGCCGGCGCGTGCGCGTCGTGTGTAGCAGGCCGCGGGCTTTGCGTGCGTGTCTCAACAGACACAATGCATCAGAGAGCTAGAGACCGGACCCTTGCATATATATAGTAGTAGTTCACATGCTTATTTGCTCAGTTGTGTACAGTCTGAATTGCGTGCGTCATTTACCATTGGTTTCATTGTATATACAGGTTTGGTTCATTGTGACTGTATAAGGCTGTCGGCACCGCGGACCTGCAAAGCGTGCGCTACGGTACCGGCCGCACCGCTAAAGCCTGCATTGCTCGCCTGCAAAGTGTGCGCTACGGTACCGGCCGGTCGATGGACCGCTATTCCTGGAGGAGCTGTGTGCCGTGCGCTACCCGCGACTGTGCATCCCAGGGGGAGAGAGAGAAAGGGGGAGGGGAATAAAATATGGAATAGTGAATATAGAGTATGGGATAGAGATAACACATGTGCGGGAGAAATGGGTATAGAGTAGAGAATCTCGATGACTAAGATATAATATTCCTTTTAAGAGATGAAAATAGAGGTGGACGAGTGCGGATAGCCTAAGAGCTAGCCGCTAAAGAAATCGATCTATTAGAGGTGACGTTTGAGCTTCTGAACTTCTGGGCTGCTGCGTTAATACGTTGCATAATTTCAGCAGCTTGCTAGTCTCTTTTTTTTTTTGAAAGATCTAGTTTCCCGGTTTATTATTAATATAAGAGAGAGATTAAAAAACATTAGCATTAGAAGCGTGAGAGGCGCTACCATCCATGGCAGACTGCCATGGGGTTACATATAGTGGTGATTTTATTAATTACTCAAGGTACTCTCGATGCAGAAACTACTATAGTTTTTATACGTGAGATTTAATGAAGATAGAGAAGAGAAATCGTAGAAACCGTTTCTAAAACGCCGAATCTTCACGTGTTATGAAGCCCACGAAACCATCCCGCGACGCGTTGGGGAGGTGTCCCTCGTTTCCATCGGCACCTGCTGGATCCGGTGCGCTCGGACCTGGACGAGCCGCCGCCGGACCTGCTCTCCACCTGCTGGACGCCGCGATGCCTCGCCGGGCTTGCCAGATCCCGTGCTCCTGGCTTCTAGGATTCCCTTCCCGTGCGGTGGCGAATGCTCGGTGGCTAGGTAGCATAAGCCACTAGTAAAGAAACGTCCTTTGGTCCAGCTCGAAATTTGACTTTAGTTCCAATATTTTTCGCGTTCGGGGCTAGAGAGACCTTTAGTCCTGATTTATAGCTTTAACCGGGACTAAAGGTCCCTGCTCAACGGCTACTGCGGCGGACTTTTGCTGCAGGGGACCTTTAGTCCCGGTTGGATCTACCAACCGGGACTAAAGGTTAACTTTTACTCCCGGTTGGTCCCTCCAACCGAGAGTAAAAGTCTACTCCCGCTGGAGGCTCCGTCCGGGACTAGAAAGGGACCTTTAGTCCCGGTTTCTTATGGCGTTCGCTGGTCTGATTTTTCCAGACCAGCCGGCTGCTCTTCCCCACAAAATACTGTTCATCAACCAGCCGCTACAGTGTTTCTCTCTCACAAAATCAGTCAGTTTCAGTCAGGTTTCAGATCAGCGAACGGGGTCTCTGTCTCCGACCGGGACTAAATGTCCCCTCCTATATAGCTCTTCTTCTTCCCCGAGCCCGAGCCACTTCGAGCTCAGTGTTCTTACTTCATCGTCGGCCTCTCTTCTTCCTCATCGCCGGTAATCACAAGATTTCTTCAATTCCTCCATCGATTCTTCGGTTCTAAAGGTTACCAACTTTATACTCTCATATTTCATCAGTAGCATATCTTATATGTGGTTTTTTATGATGGATTTTTTATTTGTAAGCCATTTAAGCTCAAAATCACTTTAAAGTTTGCATATTTAGATGAAGAAATGTTAAAGTAGTTATTCAAAACTAGTATTTAGCTTTCATTTCTAGCATGCATAGCACACTTCATGGTTTAGAGATATAAAGAATTTTAGAGTTTTTTTAATTTTATTTGTTTATAAAATGAGAAATTTATATTATATTAAAAATGAGTATAGAGAGTAGATGTCAACTGCTTCCGGGTCATCGGCCTCTCATCGGGTTCTAAAGCGACTGAGGCCGGACCTCTCTCTCATTGCATGCGGCAAGTGTGAGGAGAAGATTGTGATGGAGTACCGAGTGAGGAAGGAGTGTCCCAACAAGGGCCGTAACTTCTACAAGTGTCCGAATCGCAATGTGAGTTATTTTGTCGCATTTGATGATTATGGTTAATTTATACTTATTTTCATGATAATTGTGATTAAAGTTCTAATTTTTTGTTTTAATTTCAGTGGGATGGCACTGGATGTTCAGGCTGGTACTAGGAGGAAGAGTATGTTGAATACGTGCAAAACTCTCTTGCACAGGCGGCTACGGCGACTAATGAGGCAGTGATCCTACGGAAGAAGTCCATAGATGTTGAACAAACACATGATCTGTCTATTTTAGTTGGGATTGATCGCGAAATCCTTATGCTGCTGAAGTGCATTTTAGCTTTAGTTTTTTAGTGGTAGTTGGGATTGTTTACATTGTAGCGAGACTTTCATAAATTAATACCTTGTGTGGTGGCATGCATGTCGTATAATTAACTAATTATGTTCTAGGTTTTAATATGGTATGTATATCATGTAATGCAGATGAGCCGGCATTGGATGTATAATGCTGATCGCCGCTCCCAAGAGTTCATTGAGGGCGTGTATTCTTTCTTACGTGTGGCCGAGACAAACAAACGCGATGGTTTCATGTGCTGCCCATGTGCCATATGTAATAATTTGAAGGAATATGCTAGCTCAAGGAGTCTTCATTCACACTTATTGAAGTCAGGTTTCATGCCAAACTATATTTGTTGGACGAAGCACGGAGAAATCGAGGTTGTAATGGAAGAAGGTAAAGAAGAACAATGGGACGATGATGACATTATTGCTGAATGTGGTGCCTTCAATGAGATTGCAATGGGGGAAGCTGAAGAAGAGGTAGTGGCAGAAGATGAGCCCGCTGATGATCTTGGTCAGGCCATTCGTGACGCACAAAGAGAATGCGAAAGTGAAAAGGAGAAGATCAAGTTCGAGCACATGCTAGAGGATCATAAGAAATTGCTATACCCAACTTGTAATGTAGGACAGAAAAAGTTGGGTACCACACTGGAATTGCTGCAATGGAAGGTAAAGAATGGTGTATTTGACAAGGGATTTGGGGAGCTACTGAAAATCTAAAAGAAGATGCTTTCGTAGGATAACGAATTGCCTGTCACTACGTACGAAGCAAAATAAGTAGTCTGCCCTTTGGGATTAGAAATCCAGAAGATACATGCATATCCTAATGACTGCATCCTCTACCATGGCGAGGAGTACGAGAAGTTAGATGCATGCCCGGTATGTCATGCATCGCGGTATAAGATCAGGCGAGATGACCCTGGTGATGTTGAGGGCGAACGTCCCACGAAGAAAATCCCTGCCAAGATTATGTGGTATGCTCCTATAATACCACGCTTAAAATGTCTTTTCAGAAACAAAGACCATGCAAAGTTATTATGATGGCACAAAGAAGATCGTAAGATAGACAATATGTTGAGACACCCTGCTGATGGGTCCCAGTGGAGAGCAATCGATAGAGAATTCTCAGAGTTTACAAATGATGCAAGAAACTTAAGGTTTGCTTTAAGTACGGATGGTATGAATCCTTTCGGGGAGCAAAGCAGTAGTCATAGCACCTAGCTTGTTACTCTATGTATCTACAACCTTCCTCCCTGGTTATGCATGAAGCGTAAGTTTATTATGATGCCAGTGTTCATCCAAGGCTCAAGGCAACCTAGCAACGACATCGATGTGTACCTAAGGCCACTAGTTGTTACTCTATGTATCTACTTCTACTTTTGTGGAATAGACCAGGTGTACATGTGTGGGATGAGCACAAATAGGAGCACTTTGACCTACGAGCATTGTTGTTCGTAACAATCAATGATTGGCCTGCTATAAGTAATCTTTCAGGACAATCAAACAAGGGATATAATGCATACACGCACTGTTTCAATGACATTAAAGGTATATTCTTAAAAAAATGTTGAAAGGTCGTGTACCTTGGCCATCATCAATTTCTTTCTACGAATCACCCCCTAAGAAAGAAAGACAAGCATTTTAAAGGTAAGGCAGACCACCAGACCAAGCCGGGCAGCCGAACTAGTGAGGATGTACTCAATATAGTCAAGGATGTGAAAGTAGTATTTGGAAAGGCACATGGCAGCGAACCTGTTCCAAACGACACTGACGGTCATGCACCCATGTGGAAGAAGAAGTCCATATTTTGGGAGCTATCCTTTTGGCAAGTCCTAGAGGTCCGTAGCGCGATCGATGTGTTGCACCTGATGAAGAATCTTTGTGTGAACCTGCTAGGCTTCATGGGTGTGTATGGGAAGCCTAAGGACACACTTGAAGCACGACAGGACCTGTGATGTTTGAAAGAATGAGACAACCTACATCCAGAGAAGACAGATGATGGACGCCATTACTTAAGTCCTGCCAGCTACACTCTTAGCAAAGAAGAGAAGGAAAGCATGTTTGAATGCCTAGCAAGCATCAAGGTACCATCTAGATTCTCCTCAAATATAAAGGGTATAATAAATGTGCTAGAGAAGAAATTCCTAAACTTAAAGTCCCATGACTGCCATGTGCTCATGACGCAATTGCTTCCAATTGCATTAAGAGGAATTCTACCTCCAAATGTACGTCTAGCCACCGTGAAGCTATGTGCATTCCTCAATGCAATTTCTCAGAAGGCAATCGATCCAATGGATCTAGCTAAACTATAGAATGATGTGGTTCAATGTCTTATCAGCTTTGAGTTGGTGTTCCCTCCTTCGTTCTTTAATATCATGACACACCTCCTAGTTCACCTGGTCAAGGAGATTAGCATACTCGGTCCTGTGTTCCTGCACAACATGTTCCCCTTTGAGAGGTTCATAGGAGTCCTAAAGAAATATGTTCACAACCATGCTCGGCCAGAAGGAAGCATCGCCAAGGGCTATGGAACAGAGGAGGTCATTGAGTTTTGTGTTGACTTTATTCCCAACCTTGACCCGATCGGTGTTCCTAAATCACGACACGAGGGGAGACTAAATGGAAAGGGGACACTAGAGAAGAAAACATATATTGGTACGTAGGACAATTATTTTGATAAAGTACACTACACAGTTTTACAAAACTCCTCCTTGGTGGATCCATATATCGAGACACATAAAGAGTTGCTCCGATCCGAGTTTCCAGGGAAGTCTAAAGCTTGGATTACGTGTCAGCACATGGAAACTTTCAGCGACTGGTTGCGAAAAGAATGTCAAGGTGATGAGAGTATTGATGAGCAACTGTATTTGTTGGCTAGGCAGCCATCGTGGCATATCCTCACATACAAAGGGTATGAGATAAATGGGAATACATTTTACACAGTAGCCCAAGATAAAAGGAGAACCAACCAAAACAGTGGTGTCCGCATAGATGCCACCGACCCTAATGGAAATAAGCAAACATATTATGGCCGCATAGAGAATATATGGGAACTAAACTATGCACCTACTTTTAAGGTACCTTTGTTCAAGTGCCAATGGGTAAAGGCGACTAGAGGTGGGGTAGCAGTCGACAACCAGTATGGAATGACAACCGTGGACCTCAACAATATTGGGTACAAAGACGAACCGTTCGTCCTTGCCAAGGATGTGAATCAGATGTTCTATGTCAAGGACATGTCTATAAAACCGAAGAAAGAAAAAAACAACAACGACCCAATCAATGAGCCAAAGCGCCACATGGTTCTTTCAGGGAAAAGAAACATCATCAAAATTGAAGACAAGTCAGACATATCAGAAGATTATGAAAAGGATGACCGAATTCCACCCTTCATAGTGAACAAAGACCCAAGCATCCAGCTAAATGATGAGGACACTCTATGGTTACGGCGTAATCATAACCAAGGGATATACGTTAAGAAAAAGTTCACTACTGTGCCCGCTTGATATATATAGTGTATTCATATTTCTGTCGTGTATTAATATTTTCTACCATTTAAATGAATTTTCTGCTTGACAGTGGATTTCCTGTGGAGAATGTGTGATGACAAAATAAATGATCAACGTCAATAAGATGTGAAAACTAATTTCCTGTCGAAAAGCAATAGTTTTAATGATTTTAATTAAGTAGTACATTTTTGCATGGTGAAAATTATGATTATTATTTACACTATGTTAAATATTTATATGGTAAAACAAAAGAGTTTAGGTTACAGATTTTTCTTATGTACAATAATGCAAAACCAGGTCCCAGAATTCTTTTTGTATTTTTTTCTAATATTTTATTTACTAGGCAATTAACAACTCTCTGCATATTTATATAAAAGAAATATATAAAAAAGGAAAAACTTCTACAAACTGGCGTGAAGCCAAACTGTGGCCCACCTTTACTCCTGGGTGGACCAACCACCCAGGATTAAAGGTTAGACCTTTAATCCCGGTTCTAACCATCACCCGGGGCTAAAGAACCTTTAGTCCTAGTTCTTACCATCACCCGGGACTACTAAAGATAGGCTGCATTTTCACGGCCCGCCAAAATCTCCTTTACTCCCGGGCCGTGGCTACACCCGGGACTAAAGGTTAGACCTTTAGTCCCGATTCTAACCATCACCCGGGACTAAAGAACCTTTAGTCCTGGTTCTAACAATCACCTGGGACTACAGGTCCCCGTTTATAAACCACGCCCTTTTCCCTTAGTTCTCTTCCTCTCTATCTCTGTCACCTTCTTCTCCAACCAGATCCAGTAGCCACCAAGCCTTCTCTGTCGCCTCATCTTCTCCAACCGGATTTAGTAGCGCCGCCGCCCCCACCGGCCCCACGCGCACGCGTGCTTCTTCTCCGGTCGGCCAGCGCACGCCTCGCGTCATCCTCATCCTCGGTCCACCTCGCCCCCAAGCAGTTCAAGGTTCTTCGAGGTGTCTATCTCCTCCAATTCATCCCCTTCTTCATCCTCCTCTCCGTGCTATGTTTGAACTTTGAAGCCCTCGTTCTTGTGTTAGATCCGTGAGACGCAGTCTTCTCCAAGATCCGCAGCAGGCCATAGCATCTCTATTACGACTTGTCTTTTCTAGGTTTGGCCCGGTCTCCCTCTTCCTCTGCACTCTCTTGTTGCTGTATGGCCAACTCGTTTAGTGCCGTTGCTCAATGAATGTATCGCTTCAATTTGGTGATAGCTAGTAGCCTTTGCAATTGGTGCATACTTCTGTTTATATGTTAGGCTCCTTGGTGCTAGAATGTGGGTGACTGAGGCCATGAATTCATACTGATATTTATGCTTGTGTCTAGCCCTATGTAATATGTATTTGCATGTGCGTGTCGATGATCAAATTAAATGGCAAAGACATGTACCACTGTTATTACCGATCAATCACCCATGCCACTTGAGGTTGAGGGTAACATTTTAGCTAGTTTGCTACTTTTGCATGGCGATATTTGATTTCACCTAACCATACTTACTGCTCTTAAGAGGCAAGGCTCGGCAAAGCTCAAATGGATGGGCTTTCCTGTAGCCATATTTACCATCGGTCTGTAATGAAATAGATTATTACTGTTTTTTAGTAAAGTCTAAGTCTCTAACATGTTTTTTGGCTGCAGGAGCTGGACCTCATGTTTGACACCTTGGATGTGAGCCACCGCCGCCACCATATATAATCCATTTATGATGGATTAATTGCTCCAACCTTTTATAATCGGATGGATGCGTGTGTCGAGCCCTCGTGTCGACAATCATGTAATGCGATTTTGCGCTGAGCCATCGAGCTTAGTGGAGCACGGGCGTGGCCCGGTGTCTCGTCGTTTCCTCCTTTTTGTGCGGTAGCTTATGACGACGTTGTCCCCCAGATCCAAGATGTTCGACGACGTCCGTGACGTTGTAGTAGCAGGGCACGTAGTTCTCGTACTCGGGCGGGCATACCTCTGCCTCCTTGGTGCAGACTAGTTAGAAAATTATAGAAAATCCATACTAGTTGAACTTACGGACCGTGTTTATCTCGGCTAGCATGTTCTCTGCCGAACGGTAATAGACATCGAGGAGCTTTGATTCTACGAGGGAGAGCGGCAACGGTCATGGAAGGCCGTGTTCTCTTCCTCATAGAATCAGAGCTCTTCCGTGGCCAAATACAGTGCCGTCCGGTGGAGAAATGCCTACCGAGATGATCACGTAAGCAAGGTCAACTAGTACGGAAGCTTATGTGATCTTAGAAGATGTGTGAGGTCATGGGAGCGTGTGTTTTTTCTCAATTTTGTCGAGCAGGTCACTTAGAATTAATTTTTCCATGAAACACCCGTGAGCTCGCCGATGTCGAGCAGGTCACTTAGAATTAATTTTTCCATGAAATGAAATACTTAGAAATCATGCCTTTTATTTTTTATAATTGATTTTTCCATGAAATGAAAACTTAGAAAATAGTTAGAAAATTGTAGAAAATCCGTACTAGTTGATCACGTAGGTGGACCGTGTTCATCTCGGCTAGCATGTTCTCTGCCAAGCAGTAACGGACGTCAAGGAGGAGCTTTGATTCTACGAGGGAGAGCGGCAATGGTCATGGAAGACCGTGTTTCCTTACTTGTAGAATCGGAGCTCTTCCATGGCCAAGTACGGTGCCGTCCGGTGGAGAAATGCTCGCCGAGATAATCACGTAAGCAAGGTCAATTAGTACAGATGGTTATTTATTTAAACATGTTTTTGAGCTAGAATTTGATGGATATTTGATAGATATAGTTTTTATTTTTTATAGATATATCTAGTGGTGTAAAAGCTAGATGGTTGCCCCGAGAGACAACATGGATGAAGAAATGATGGATATTATCAACACCGGCACTCAATTGGCCGATGGTGACCAGCAGGATGTAGATGACAGGAGTCAATATTTGGCTCTTAAAGATAACCAAGAAAATATTGTGCAAGAAAACACTGACGATGTATATATATTTATATATATATATTTGAATATCTATCATCTATTATGTGTACACATGATATTTATTTATTCTTTTTTATACGTAGCCCTCTGGATCAACAACCACAACAGTGAAAAGCAAAAATATTCAAGGCCCAAAAAGCCATTGGAGGGGCCCTACATAATATCAGAATTCAATATCGAGACTAGCGAACCACTTGGTCCACATGCAAGGAAATTTGTGCAACACTGTGGGTGCCTTGTAAGGGACAGACTTCCGATCAGTGCCCATGAATGGAAGCAAAAGATCAATGAGCCTCATGTTAATTTTGTCTCTGATCTTAATAAGAATTTAATTTGGGATGATATCCTTCAATATTTCACATTGCAAGCGGATGATTATGATGTATCAACGATGATGAATTGAAGGAACTAGTTCGAAAGTGGGCTATGAAGAAGATGGCCACACAATTTCAGACTTGGAAGAAATCCCTATACACGAAATACGTCAAGAAGAACCTAACATCCAATTTCAATACTAATGGCCCGCTCGCGAAGTTAAGGCCCTACTGAATTGATTTTGTATAGTACAAGACATCGGAAGAGGGTGAGGAACGGGTGAGAAGGAACCAAGAGAATGCTCGATAGAAGGTATACCACCATGGCATGGGATTAGGTGGCTACGCGACTGCCATTCCCAAGTGGAAAAAATGGAAGCGAACATTCTTGCCAAGGGTATCACACCAGAGTCACTCAATTGGCCCAAACGCGTGAAGAATTGGTTTTTCGCTCATGAGGAAAGACTGAACCTAGAGACCAGAAAGCTGGTTCATGGCCTAAAACTCGAAAGAGCAACACAAAGATTTTCTTATGCTCTACAAGCTATAGCTATTGGTGCATTCAGGCCCAATAGAGAGAAGGATGAACTGACGTATGCCATCGGGACTGCTGAACATAGTGGCTAAATGAGAGGTTTAGGACGGAACATTTCTTGGGAGCATGGTTTCCCTAACGAAAGAGATACTTATAGAAGCCGGCAGAGAAGGAAGGATGAGGAAGCAGCGTGGATTAGCAGGTTGTCGAAATATGTTCGTGAGTCACGGGAGGCGTTGCTTCAAGCACAGGAGCGCGAAAAAGACATGTAAGCTAGAATGCAGGATGAAATCATAAAGCAAGTGCAAATAGCAATGAGTGCCCAAAGGCAGGCATCAGATCTAGGAATCAACATTAATATTAGTCCCCTGATCAGTTGAAAAGCAGCTGCGCCTCCACAGAGTTGCCAAATCAAGATGACACAATGTTACGTTTTCCCGTGGATGACATCACTGCACCGTTTATATCATGTGAGCTACATATTTCAAAAGGGAATGCCATAATCATGGTGGCTCTCGGTGTTTTTTCTCCTCCAGATCCTACCAAGACACCAAGAATCCATGGGACAATAATACCACCTGGATATGTTAGCGTCTCAGTGGATAGAGTTAACAAAGGTTTTACTAATCTGGCTCTTGACATTCCAGAAGGTGATGGGGAGAAAACTCTAGGAGAAGTAGAGAAGACATTCATACTATGGCGCAAGCGCTACATCATTATTCCTAGGGTCTCTTGTCCACCACCGCTTCCTCAACTGCCAGACAATAGGTGCGGACAAAAGTGAACAAAACAATTTTTTCAATAATTTTCTATTGATATGCATGATTAATAAAAACAATTTCTTATACCTAATTATTCTTTTTTGTACTCACACAGCAGGGCCTCCACTAACCTAAGTCCAATTATTCAATCTTCAGATCATCATAGTGCTCTAGGCAATGATTATGTAATGCCGCCACCTCCAAGGAGGTCTCCAACGCCTCCAAGGAGGTCTCCAACGGCTGCCCCGCCTCCCTTCATGACCAAGAAGCAGCCAGCTTCTAAGAGGTCCGCCCCGCAAACGAAGCCGTTGGCCCACCAGCCGGCAAAGAAGAAAGCCTCCTCTAATCTAGTTATTCCCCAAAAACTGGCTTACGAGAAAAATAAAAAGGAATTAAATGCTATAGTATAAAAAGATGTGAGCAGTTTCTTCGAAAAAGTAAGAAAGCAACGAGAAGCGAGGGAGAACCCAGAGAAACCGTACTTCTACCTACCTCTAGATCTTCTAAGAAAGAAGGTGGACCAGAAAAAGCGGGAATCTCAAAAGACCCTGCCAAAATCAAACTACGACCGCTCTCTCACCAAGTCATTTGAGGCGAAGCAGAAAAAGACTAGAGCAGGGAAAGGTGTTGCACAACTCGGACAATAATTGCAACAATCAGTCCCCCCCTCTTGTCATTCATAATGAATATGGTTCAAACTTAGACGTACTGGACGTCGATTTTGAGGACCTAGCTTGGTTTTACGAGGATACTGGTTTGGACCTTGCCCAAGTGCTCACTGAAGGACCATCTGCTCCGAAAGTGGATCCTTGAAAGAAATTTGAACATGGAAAGAGTCTATACAACCCTGAGGCCTTAGGTGAACTGGGTACGCAAATGTACTTGCTAAACAAGTGGTATATGGCGGCGTGTGAACGGGGAGAGACCTTTGTTTCTGTCAGAGTTAGAAACCAACATTACTTCCGTGGCGATGACGTTATATATGTCGAGTTTTCAGAATTACACCAACTATGCCACCTGGACTCTCTTGATAAAAGTCTCATTAGCTGCTATTGTCTGTAAGTGTGATTATTTTCTACTATTAAAGTGTGTATATATAAAGCTACATGTATATATATAAATTATATATCCTCCCACTATATTTTTATATATGTAGATAAGAGATGACAGAACTCAGAAAGAGAAATGATAATGATGTTGATTTCATTGATCCAAATGTCGTATTTAAATACCCTAATCCCCCGCCTCAATGGAAAGCTGAACTCGAGAAAAATCTCATGAGGTTCTTAGTGAACCAACAAAACATGGACATACTCTTCCCCTACAACTTCAAGTGAGTGTTAAATAATTAATGTCGATCATATAGGCATTTGTTCAGTTATTTGCTTACTAGCTAAGCTCTCTCCCATACATATATATATATGTATATATATATACGTGTGTGTGTATATGTTGACTCTAGTTAATGTCGATCATATTTGTGTATAAAAACATATGCAGCAATCACTGGATATTGATGGTCATCGATATGGCCAATAGTCGGTTGAGCATCTTAGACTCATTAAGAAAAGAGCAAACAGAGTACCAAGACATGATATATATATTATTCAAGGGTAATTTGGTCTCTCTAGCAACTATATATACCCCGATCTCTTAACTGCATCAATTATTAAAGGCCAAATTAATTTTTTATTTTATTGGACGCAGTGTTTGGAAAAGTTTCATTGAGGAACACCACATGAAACATTGCAAAGCGCCACTGGATGTAATCGCACACAAAGTAAGTACTAGCTATATATATATATAATTCAATTAACACCATGCATGCTTTCAATTCACCGGATCTTTTTTCTTGTAAAAGTGGGTTCTGAGGCAAGAACAGGGGAACAACTACTGCGGATACTATGTTTACGAGTTCATCATGGCGTACTAAAAAAGAACTCCTGAAGAGAACCTCAAAGTACGTTATATAAATATATTCATATATTCACAATTTCTTTTATTGCTCATATATATAAGTAATCACGTGACCAACACATATATATATTAATACTTTTCTTTTAACTTTTATTGAAGACTCTATGGTTGAAGGAAAAAGTCATACGACGTGACCAACTGAAAGCAATTCAAGAGACCATAGCAGGATTTCTTAATGACCAGGTCCTAAACCCCGCCGACGAGTTCTACAATGACGTGAACGAAATATGGAAGCCAAACCAGATGGAGTGAATTTGTTATGCCAAGAATATGATAGAATATACAATGGAAGCTTTATTTGTAATATATATATATATATACATATTATATGTACATAAAATAATGTACAATATATATATATGCATGTAATATATAGGTTAGTTTCATACTTTAGTTTGGACAAAATATTCGAACATTATAAACATGTAGAATACATATATTATTAGCAGCGTAGAATGCGTATTCGAAAACCTATTCAAAAACCAAAACGAATCATCAATTGAAAATAGAAACAAAAAAATGAAAAAAAGAAAACCTTTAGTCCCGGTTGATAATACCAACCGGGACTAACGGGCCGGCCCACGTGGCCAGGCCGGGAGGCCTTTTTAGCCCCGGTTGGTATTAACAAGCGGGACTAAAGGTGGAACTAAAGGAGGGCCCCTTTAGTCCCGGATTCGTGCTCTCGGTTCTAAAACCGGGACTAAAGGGGGTTGAGAACCAGGAGTAGAGCTAGTTTCTCTACTAGTGAGCGAGTTTCTTTTTTTTAGAAATACCCTGTTAACCTAGTAATATTAGGAAACCTTCTTTTGAGCCTCAACCGACTTGTAGGTGGAATGGCGAGGAACTAGAACTGACAAAACATCTAACTCTCTTTAACTCGGATTAGTAGTAATCACTACCACTAAATCAATATGTTTTGCATGAGGGAAATCCCTGTAAAAAAACAAAGGGTGCCTTCTGAACCTTCATGCATGTGTTCACATATCAATCAATATCACTATTTGAAATGATGGTAGCGACATCGATCAGCATGTATCTAGTTAAACTAAGCGCTATCCTTGTTAATTAACAACTCATTATAAAACCCTCTGGAAATAAACTCATCTTTTTCTGTTTTGTTAATTTGAAATAAACATATGCTGAATTAAACTTTCATTGAATGCCTCGTGATTTTCCTAGAAATAAATTAGTAGCTAGTAGGGTACCAGATGAGCATCGTTTTAGTTTTATCCTCTTATAAGAAAAAGGTTGTCATGTTTTGCTTCACTACTCTTCACTAATCGTCATGGTACAAAGAAGTTAAAGAATTGTTTTTTTTTTCTATATGCTTAGTAAAAAAAAGTGTAGTTTACTAAACTAATCAAAAATAGATTTGCCACCACGTTGGAAAAATGACTATAAGAACTAACTATATAAGAGTTCCCACTCTATTCTGTTTGGTAGGACAAACGATAACTTGTTTTGATAAACTTATTTCCTTTAACACTATTACATGTTCCAAATGAAATTAAATATATTGTATTTCTTTGTCAAATAATTAAATATGCTCAAGTAAAAAAAATCAACTCTTAACCAATCCTTTTTTGTCATGTGAGCAACGATTGTACTGTGCATAGAGAAGACATCTGAAACTAGGGTAGAACCAAATAATCCTATCATGTTTGTTTTTGTAAAGAAAAAGTTCTTGTAACCATAGTCCTAGTGTTTAGCCTTTGAACTGAATCCAAATTCATGAACTTCAACTTTAAAATAGTTCATTTCTTGCATCTATATGGTTAATTGTGTCTCAATATATGTTACCAAAAGTTTTTCTTCTATAAATTAATAATAAATGTTTTGGAACACTGTTGTCTAGATTTAATTTAGCAACCCTTATAATACCAATTAAGGTTTATAGTGTAATCTTTTGAAGACAAAAAAAAATGAAGCTAGAAATGTGCGTTGGTGAACACAAGCTGAGGACATGACCTTGTAGCAATCTGACATACTTGGCCTACTTAACTTAGACCCCCCAAGATACTAAAGCCCCGTTTGGCCGGGCTCCCGTGGGCTTCGGCTCCTGCACTGTAGCCGGGTGTCGGCCGCCCACAGGCCGACAGGTGCCTATAGGAGCCGGAACCGCGGAGCCAGAAAAAACGAGCTTCTCCGGCTTCGGCGGTGTCAGTGAGAGAGGAAAGGAGGAGAGAGAAAAACAGCTCTGGTGAATAGTAGCCAGGTGTCGGCCGCCCAGAGGCCGACAGGCCAGAGCCGAAGCCGCCGGAGCCCGACCAAATGGGCCTAAATAGTTGTGGCACTAATTGTTCAGTGGTATCATCTAAGGTGGTGATATAGAATGTATACTTGAGTGGGATTTATTACAATACAATAGCTAGGTGGTGAGTGACGTACTGACATTTATGTGCGGACTGCTAATTTTACTAGAGGATGGATTCTCCTATGAGAAAACACACACTCCTGGGATGACTTCTTGTCTTTCTTCTGAAGTCAGTCTCGCAACAAGCGCAACCCTCGTGTTTAGTTGACAATATGAGTTTGAAACTGACGGTGTTTCGGACCGGCGGGTCCTCAACCCACTAGTAAATTTGTACTACGTGTTCCCAATTCTGGATGGTGATGCAAAGAGACACAAAGTTTATACTGGTTCGGGTAATGGGTACCCTACGTCCAGCTCAAGGAATCGATCTTGTATTCCTTGCACCGAAATGCTCATAGTAGGGGGTTACGAGCAGGGCAAGAGAGGGGGCTTAGTCCCAGGTCTCTTCGTGGTGTGGCGTGGATTGCTTGAGATGTTGATCTCAAGCCATGGGAGAACTCGAGCGTTCGTCCATGCGTTTGCGCATGAGTCAGTCGCGTGAGCCTAGGCCTAATCATAAGTGTCTCTCTTCTTGAAACGGCACTGGTCCCTCCCTTTTATAGTTGAAGAGGGGACAAGGGTGATACATACGCTAGTTACATGGCGTCATGTGAACGGAGGTGGCATGTCCGAGCCCTGTAGCCCGTTGCTATGGCGGCGTGGTCGATGGAGTGGTCCTATCCTTGAAGTACTGGGGCGATGCGCTGGTCACATTCGTTCCTATGCGTCGTGGGGGCTCCAGTGTTTGCTTGAAGCGGGGCGTGGCGGTCGACGCGCGGGTCATCGTGTGCTGACTGCGAGAGAGGCCGAGGCTCAGCGGGCGCCGAGGTCGAGCCATCGTGGGAGGCTCGGTAGACGCGATTCTCGAGGTTGTCGAGACCCTGAAGTAGATTACCGCGGCTCGGAGGGAGCGGTTGGGCTTGTATGCTAATTCTGAGGCTATGGTGACCCAGACTTGACTTTCCACGCCGTGTTGTTCCTAGGGCAGGGATTAGGTGGCACATTATAGTTTAGGCGCTAATCGTGGGCACAGCACCAGCGCACAGTGGTCGGTAACCCCTACCCTGTCCTGCTCTAGATGGTATGGCGTCGACGTGACCTCCCGTCTCATCGACCACTCCGTGGTGTCAAGCCATCGTCCGGTTGAGATTGCGGGGTGGTTGACGCATTAATGGGATGCAGCATGTTGTCGGGAAGATGGGTCGAGGCAGGGGCGACGAGCCATTGCCGAGCTGGCCTCGAGCGGTACAGAGAATCACTGTCTCGTCGTGCGCGCGGGGCCTTGGGCGAGACGGAGAATGGGTTCCTTGTTGAGGCCTCCCGTGCGTGGCCTCGCGCAAGGCGGAGATTCGTTAGGCCATTGAGACCTCCCGTGTGAGGTCAAAGGCGAGGCGGAGAGCCGGTGGGCTCGGACGGGGCCGGTAATTAACCAATGGCTTACCTTCTAGCTTTGTTTTTTATGGGGTTGAAGTGGCTCTTTTGATATACGCTAGGGGTACCCCGTTTTATGGTACCCAATAGTAGCCCCCGAGCCTTAGGGAGAGCGTGGGCGCTCTTCTTGAGGTTTTGACGAGGCTCGATTTGAGGTAGCTCCTAGCGGAATGGTGCTTTTGTACTTCAAGGCCTCGGTGGGTGCGCGCGAGCGCACCCATCGGGTGTAGCACCCGAGGCCCTAGGGGAGTGGATTCATTCCCCCAGGGTCTTTTTTCTCACTTTGAGTGAGATATTTTGCATTTGCCGAGCCCACAAGTGCGAGCTCGGGTCGTGGGGTTTAGGCAAGGTCGCAGGAAGAGCCCCCGAGCCTCTGCATGGAGCGAGAGGGCGATCAGGAGCTCCTTTGACTTTTTGTATGACCCTCGTGCTTCCTTTTCGCTCGGAAGGAGGGGTGGAATATGCTAGGCTACCCTCAGTGGGCGCGAGCGGTGACATTTCCGGTGAGCTGTTATCGGGTAGTCCAAGTGGAGGCCCAAGCCCCGTTCACTAAGGGTTGGCTAGCGGTCTAGAGACGCACTCCAAGAGTACTGGAGGGTTTCTTTAGTTGGTGCCAAGGCCGTTCGCTGGGCCTCGATGGCTCGGTGCCTCCCTACGATGGGATCCCATTCGGAGACCTCCCTGCCGATCTCGGACACGACTTGGGGTGTCTCGAGCGATTGTTTGCTCGAGCCTTGGCCATACGTGGGCTCGCCCACAGTCGTCCCTAACTCTGTTGCTTTGGGGCAGTTGTCAAAACCCTAGGGGGCCCAGCCTTTGAACCCCTGGACCGTGACGGGCTCGATGCCCTTTATCGTATTTTTAACGAAACTTCTAGCGTGGGCTTTGGTCGTTTGTCTTTGTCTTGGGTGTAGAAGGAGCCCCCGAGCCTCCACGCGGAGCGAGAGGGCGATCAGGGGTCCTCCTGACTTTTTTGTTCGACGCTCACATATCCTTTTCGTTCGGACAGAGGGGTTGTTTGCCGAGCCCATTCGGGTGCGAGCCTAGGTCACTAGGTCTCGGCAAGGTTGCAAGAAGAACCCCCTAGCCTCCGCATGGAGCAAGAGGGCCATCAAGAGTTCCCCTAGCTTTTTGTACGCCCCTCGTGCATGAGGGTTTGTTTGTCGAGGCCCCCTTGGGTGCGAGCCTGGGTCGTGGGGTCTCAGCATATCTGCAGGAAGAGCCCCCTAGCCTCTGCATGGAGCGAGAGGGCCATCAGGAGCTCCCCTAACTTTTTGTATGACCCTCGCGCTTCCTTTTCGTTTAGAAGGAGGGTTTGTTTTGTCGAGCCCCCTCGAGTGCAAGCCGGGTGTAACACCTTGGGTGTTAGCCTTGCATAACTTGACTTGCATAACATGAGCATGATCATCAAGCATTCATAAACAAGCATTTACCATTGAAACATTGGATTGAAACATCTACAATGTTTGCTTGCTATCGCATGTTTCTTAAACATATGCAAATTGTCTCGTTATTTCATGTCTCCATGTATCTATGCATATGATCATGAGTGGACACATGTACTTGGTGGATGTGAGTCACACAAACATGTAGCAACACCTAGGTTAGCCAATAGGACTTTGTTCATGGTCACATTTCATGAACCAACACTTAAGCTTCATGTGATTACACTAACAAGCCCTATGAGTGACTACTACATGAAATGATTGAATGACCTTGCAAATTGCTTAAACATGTTTAGAGTATCATTATGAACAACTTTGATATTCATGGTTAGGGGTAAATAGGTCATTAAGCCATGCTTTGATGTGTATCATCATTTAAAAGTGACATGTTTGACCAAATTTGAACTAGGTGTTAGAGACCTTGCATGGAGGAGATCACTAAAGAAAAGTTGTAGTATTTGACATAAGGAACAACTTTTATTTTTGTGTCATTGACCGATTTAGCCCCTAACATGCTTGAATTGAGATCACAAGAATCAGCAAAATCAACATTTCAACACTTAACAAAATTTTTCTAAGTCTTGTTCACTGACAGACTGACAAGCCGACCTTGGGGTGATCTAACTTGAATTCGGTTGCGAATTAGAACATGGTTCCTTGACAAGAGTTGTAGCTGGTACATGGTTCTACAAATCCTATTCAGACTATTTATACTTTGGATCCACAGATTAGTAGTTAATTGGACGGCAAAACTTGTTGTCAGGCTCGGCATTGCGTTAACTGAACGAACTGAACTCTGGTTCAGTGGCCGACCGACACCAGGGCAGAGCCGCCGCGTGGACGTCGTGGCTGGCCACGCGTCGCCAATGCCCTGCCCCACGCGGCAGAACCCGACCAGAGCGTGCCTTCACCTCTCCAGCACCCGTCCGCACTCAGCCGCGCCCTCATTTCCCCACTTCGCCTCCTCCTTCCTTGCCGCAGCGATAGCCGAGCGCGTCCCACCTCTGCCATCGCCATAGCCAGCTCCAGCCAGCGCTGAGCCGCCCATTCACCACCGCAACAGCATCAATGTCTTCCCAGCAACTCCCTGCGTCCCCTATTACCCGCTGTTCTAGCTTGGTAAGCCACCGCAACGCGTAGCGCCTCGCTAGAGCTCTGCCGCTAGCCTTGTCACCGTGGCCATGTCGCCTCCGTCCACCATTGGCTATGATAGCTTGTGGTATAGGATCGCCGTGGTCTAGAGATACTCGTCCAAGCCTTAGTTGGAGACGCCGTAGCTTCCACCGGCGCCTCACCGTTGTTCAGCACCACCGCTCCGCCATGAGCGCCGCCGCCGTGCATAGCCCCGACGAGAGGTCCCACAGTGTAGCTCAACCGGTGCGCTAGGTCACGTAGGTCACGCGGTGAAGACCTCCCCACCGGCGAACTCGCCGTCGACGAGCCGTGGCCGTGCAAGCGTACGCAAGCGCTGCTGCTCTGTTTTCGCATCACTGACGCGTGGGTCCAACTGACGCGTGGGTCCCTGCTGTCAGCAACCCTTTATTCTAAAGCTAGTTCAAATATTCCAGATTTGAGTGTGTTTTGTAATTTTTAGATCTCTAGTTTGGTAGCTTCAAAAATTGTGAAATAAATTTGGTAGTGTTCCTTAGGAAGTGTAGTATTTAGGAAAAATATGTTCTTGATATTTACAGTAGAAATGTTTGGAGATTTAAATAGAGATTTGAAATGTGCTTTTGAATGCATGCAAATTTGTTTATTTTATATCTAGAGTTCCTGTGCTCCAAAAATTATGAAATTTTTGTGGTAAGCTAGTCTTAGAATATATGAGCTCTGGTAAAAATTTGAGGATCAGTGTATGTGTAGATTTATAGTTATAGATTTTTCTTTTATAAATAGTGAATCCTTGTATGAATTTCTATAAATTATTTGTGAATCCTTTATTCCTGAAATTTGTTGGGGGTAATCCTAGTACCATAAGTATGCTAAGAAAAATAGGAAATCTGTTGCTTGACACTTTTCACTAGGGTTTTCCATTTTTGCTATTGTAAGCCTTTCTGCCTTATCATTTTTGTATAAAGTGTTTTTTTTGAATAAAATGGCATGAAACTTTTATAGTAGTCCTTTGATAGCATTAGTAAGGCACTGTAAATTTTTAAGAATTTTTGAAACACATCTGGTATATATTTATTATTTAACCTAGATATCTAAATAAAATAATAAAGGCATTTAAATAAATAGTTTGGGCTTCACCATTATATTGTCTTGAATGTATTTGGTATGCTTAAACTATTGGTAGGCTTTATGTTGTCAAATTTTGAGTGATTACATGAAGTAGAAGTATCGTTGCTTTAAAATGCAAATTTAAAAGGATTCCGGACAGATTCTGTAGTTTGATAAGTTGCATGATAGGGATGATGGTTGCTATAAAAATGGTTAATAACAAAGTTGTAGAGAATTTGATAAGCTTTCCAGAAAGTCTAGGATCACTATATTTGGATTAGTAGAACTCCAGTTATGAGTGAAACAAATAGATGTTGTTTTGTGATATAGTAGATGCATTGTGGAAGTAGTTAATTAAATAATCAAGAAGAGATATGCACCTACTCAATAAACATGATGCACTTGTTAACATATATGCATTCATAATACTTATGCCATATTCATGCATCTAGGATCGGAGGAAGAAATAACATTGCTGGACTTCGAAGAAGCAGAGGAAGGGGACCAGCAGGAGAATCCGCAAGCCGCAGCTCCCGAAGGCGTGGAGTAGAATCCTGAAGAGCTTCCGGAGTGTCCTGACCACCGCCCTACTTCTTTTCTGAAAGGCAAACCCCGGAGCATTCTAAGTCTCCTAGTATTTTACAAATGTTTACTTAAGTACTTATGACTGATGCATTAGGTTATAAGAGTTGAATAGAACCACTTGGTGCATGTACATTCCTTGTCTAGATATTACACCTTTAACCGGTATAGGTCTAGGATCGAATATATGCTTAGCCATGCTTAGATCGGTAGAAGTTGGGTGATGTCCTGTCACCTACGAGATATAGGTGGATATCGGAGCACGGTTGGCTATATTTGCTATCGTGGAACAGAACCATGGGGTAAAAGAAAATCGAGACGGCGGGATGTCGATAGAGAAGCAACAAGACATGGAGGTCTTGGGTGTGGATCTATCCCCATCTGTGTCGATTAAGGACTGTACCATTGTTGGCGCTTCTGACAAGATTGAACGCATGCCTCTCACTTAGCTGGTCGGATAACTCATTCTGACTACGAAGCCGAGTAATTCAACTTAGGCCGGGACCCATTCTGTTGTGCGCTCCTTCCGGGGAACGATCAGACTGAGCCCAAGGGCAGGCTAGGCCTGAACGTCCTGGCATCTGGTGTTCCAGATTGTGCAGCGTGGTATAGACCCGCGAAATGTGTACCTGAGTTGTACCAAAGGTGACCTAAGGCTATCGTGGCTGGTAGACCTAGGTTTGTGTTAGGAATAAATTCCCAGCTGGTTGAAATCGATTTGAATCACCGTCTCTCCCGGATAGTGAGAAACTTGGCTAGTCCCAACATCGTAGTAACTGTGTTATGGAACATGATGGTTTGGATGAATATGGAATTACAATACCTGCTATGATTACTATTGTATGCTTCTCAATTGATATACCACATGTTTGGTACAGGATAGTTGCTAATCTAGAAATAGATAGTTATAATTAACTTGATAAAGAAATTGTAACTGTACAATAAGTCAATTGCTTTTATGCAAAATGTTGTCGAGTTACGTCCACTTATACAGCCTTGCATAACCCTTGGAGTCATTTTATTTCTGATTCATGATGGGTAAGTCTAGCTGAGTACCTTCTCATACTCAGGGTTTATTTTCCCATTGTTGCATATTGCACTGTGTATCATGGTTATTGCAAGAGTTGCTTCTATCCTGCCGTGGATGAGGAGTAAGCCTTGGGCAGGCTTCTTTATTAATCCCTATCTTTGCTTTTGTGGACCGTGATCCTATTTGGCACTGTATCAAACTATGTTGGAAACTTTATTTTCGAACTTAATTGCTTCCGCTTTATCTATCAAACTCGGTTTGTAATAACCTTTATTTGTACTCTGATGATGAAATGTATCTGTGAACTTTATGTAATATGTGGCATGTATGTTGAATCATGTACGATCTTGGTTGTTGTAAATCGTTTATCGAGACCTGTCGTGGTACTCGATGGACTACCGGGTTTATATGGGTTCAAGTATGACAGTGCGACCGCTTACGGGCTGCCATTGTACTTGTACTCTTATAAATTGGTCGGTTCTGCGACAGCTAGCATTAGAGCAAGATTCAACATTAATTGTCACATGTGTATTTAAAACAAAAGTTTTTGTTTTCCAAAAACCCTTCTCTAGCAGCTAATAGTTATATAATAGGTATTTGAAATCTAAAGTGTGCCAATGATCACTTTCCTTATGCCCAAATTAAGGACTATTAGGTGGCTATTTAAGTACTAACATGGGGTTTTTTACTTCGTCGTCCATACGGCGTGCTATTGTATGGATACCATTCACTTGAGTGGTAATGTATGGATCAAATGCCTCTACACCAAGGTAAGATGATGAGTGTATGACCTCAAGATGTGAGCGTGTGGTCAGGAAGAGTTAGCTTTGGTACGGCTATGTATGCATGCTTGCATGTGTATATGGTACGTATTTAATTGTGGGTTTAAATTATTGTCGGGTAGATTGATACGGAAGTATATGTGTGGGTATACATATATGGAAGTATTTACAATTACATTCTGCGTATTTCATTATGGGTTTAGGGCTGAGATGGAATTTTATGTAGGTACACTGACAACGAAACGTGTAGCTCGACTAGTTACGCTATATATGAGAGAAGAAATGTATGCCACCGTGTCTACCATTAGAAACAAATTTTTCCTAAGTTTGTGAGGATGTACGGAACGAGCATGCATCATGATAATTACCATTCACATAACTACATTGTTCCTCCCCTTATAAAATTCTTACTCGGTTATGTAACTCTTATCCATTATGGCATTGTCTCACCAAGTGGTACATGTTAATGGTGCAGATGGCATGCACAAAGCAGACCACTCGCAAGTCCACCGGAGGCAGAGCTCCTAGCCGTCAGCTTGCTCCACGTACCCGTCAACGCCATACGTTTCTTGGAGAGTTTGGGATGCCTACACTTTTGTGGAGAGTGCTCAGCTATGTAGGCTATCCTAATGGAATGGAACCCCACTACTTCTGGGCGAATGAGCAGTTGGGAGAAGGTCTATTGGTTACTGTGGAGGCCGTTGTTCATCCCCAAGGTGACGATTCTGAGTGGACAAGTTGGTGTTATAAGTCAACTGGTAGGACTACTAAAGAAGCAGCTGGCAGGGCAGCCTTTGGGATCCTAAGGGATATCATGGATCATTTTCCTCAGGAGCTGGCAGCCGCTTTGGTTGGAGTCTTCTTGAGGGGCAACCCCTCCACTGACTCATGGCAGCAGGCAAGAGGAAGATCTTTGGAGATTGGTGCAGCAGAAGGGCAGAACAGTGATAACTCTGCCATGAGCGCCATGTTCGCAGTGATGAAGGTGTTAGATGGAGTAGAAGGTAGCCTCAGACGTGTGTCTGGTGCTCTTGGTCATGCCCACGAAGACCGACATCAGCTTCAGAGGGAGCACGACGCCGAGATTGAGAGGCTCAATGAAGAGATGGCTCAGTTAACTCACCAGAGGAATGCAGCCTAGTCTAGGGAAGATGTTCTAAGAGCTCGACAGTTTGAGCTAGAGCAGCAGCTGGCCAATGCAGAAGAATACAATGATAACCTATATGAAGAGGTTCATCTGCTGAATAACTAGGAAGAGGAAGAAGTGGAGCCTGAGGAAGGAGATGATCCTACGTCTGACCTTGATAGTGATCATAATGAGGATTAGATCGCTTAGTACTTAGTGGAAGGGCCAATGTATCACCTTTATTCATGTAATGGACCTGTAGCTTGAATTTGGTAATAGTAATCCGACTATCATGTAATGTTGTTAATCACACGTTTGGTTGAACATCAATGCAATTCTAGTCCTTTGTTGGTAATCACGATTTAAATTTGCATGCATTATGAGCGCGATAAGTGGTCAAATTGGTGATGTCATGTTGTGAGAATGAATTGTTATGCCTCTGTTGTTGTTGTGAATTTGAGAATTTTCTCTAGTAATTTTAGTTTGGCATGATTATGATTCATCTGCAATCTCTTGGCATCAACCAATAATCACTTATTGTTGCAACTTCGCAGATGACGCGCACCCGTGCTGGAGCTGGTGGTAGCCAGGATGGCAACCATGATGACTTGCCACCCCCACTGCCGCCGTCTGCTCAGGAGTTCTTTACCCAGTTCCTAGGGAGCCAAAGGACAATAGAGGAAGCTTTGTGCCTCATCGCGCAAAACACCGCTCGTGGCCACCCACATCAACCAGGGCCCGAGCCAAATCAACATAGTACATTCAAGGAGTTTCTAGATACGAAGCCTCCAATCTTCAAGGTGGCTGAGGAACCACTACAGGCTGACGAGTGGCTAAATACCATTAAGCAGAAATTTCATCTACTGAGGGTCACCGAGCATCTGAAAGCCGAGTATGCTTCTCATCAGCTGTAAGGACCAGCAGGGATCTGGTGGACACATTTCCTGTCGTCTTTGCTTGCTAATGCGCGAGTGACCTGGGAACAGTTCAAGCTAGCTTTTAGGGGACATCATATTCCCCTGAGCCTGATGCACATGAAAGCCGCCGAATTTATGAGGCTCACTCAAGGAACAAAGACTCTCACAGAATATATGCACGCATTCAATAACCTATCCAGATATGCTCCAGGTTTTGTGGATACTGTGGAGAAAAGGATAGAGAGTTTCAAGTGAGGTCTGGGTACCAAACTGATGAAGACCATGGCCAATTCTAGGTGTGCCACGTACAATGAGTTTATTAGTGATGCCTTGACCCAAGAAAACCACAACAACATGCATGCAGTTGCTAAGGGTCACAAGAGGGCATATGAGGCCGATGCCTCTAGATCTTTCCAGTCAAAAGCGCCTTTCATAGCTAGGCCACAATTCTGTCCACCTACACCCAAGTTTAGGCCTCCACCACCTAAAGCTCAGAATAACAGGCCACAGAAACCATTCCGTAAGGCGTTCACTATTGCCTTACCAAAAGGAAATGGCAGTCAGGACAGCTCCACAATATTCAGAAATAATCAACCATGTTTCAACTGCAACCAACTGGGTCATTGGTCTAAGGAATGCCCCCACCCTAAGAAGAATGGCAACCAGAATCAGAACAATTAGAAGCAGGTGAATGCCAGGGCACGTCAGGGACATGTGCATTATACCGCTGTTGAAGAAGTGCCCGCCGGAGAAGTTGTCATGGCTGGTATGTTTCTCGTCAACAAGCACCCCGCTATTGTTTTATTTGATTCAGGAGCTTCTCATTCATTTATGAGTCAAGCATTTGCATCTAGACATGATCAAGAAATAATTAAAGTAAGTAAAGGGGGTTATAACATAAGTTCAGCAGGGGGTACTGTTACTACCAAAAAGATAGTAAAAATATACTCATCTCTATACAAGGGAGGGAGTACACAACGGATTTGATAATATTGCTCGGGTTATCGATAAGTGTAATCTGAGGCATGAATTGGATGAAGGATCATGGAGTTCTTATTGACACTAGCACCCATACTATTATGTTTAGGGAACCCATGGGAGGGAATGCTTTTCTAGTACCACTCTCCTGCAATTTCGAACTCCAACATTTAGCTTGTGCTATCCAAACCACCACACTTTGTGATATCCCAGTGGTTTGTGAGTTTCCAAATGTATTTCCAGAGGAATTACTAGGTCTACCACCGGATAGAGACGTGGAATTTAAGATCGAGTTAGTGCTAGGTACGGCACCCATATCAAGAAGGCCCTATAGAATGCCACCCAATGAGTTAGCGGAACTTAAGGTTCAATTGCAAGATCTATTGGACAAGGGTCTTATCCAACCTAGCTCATCTCCATGGAGATGTCTAGCCTTGTTTGTGAAAAAGAAGGACAAGTCACTGAGAATGTGTGTAGATTACAGGCCACTCAATGCTGTGACCATCAAGAACAAATATCCGTTGCCCCGCATCGACATTTTGTTCGATTAGCTAGCGAAGGCAAAGGTATTCTCCAAAATTGACTTGAGATCAGGCTATCATCAGATAAAGATCAGATCGGAGGATATACCTAAAACTGCTTTCTCTACTAGGTACGGCTTATACAAGTATTTGGTTATGTCTTTCGGACTAACAAATGCTCCAGCCTACTTCATGTACCTGATGAACTCGGTATTCATGCCCGAACTTGACAAGTTCGTGGTCGTGTTTATCGATGATATATTGATTTATTTAGAAAATGAGTCAGATCACGAAGAGCATCTGAGGATTATCCTATCCAGATTGAGAGAGCATAAGCTATATGCCAAGTTTAGCAAATGTGAATTTTGGTTGAGCAAATTACCTTTCTTAGTAAGTCCTTTGATAGCATTAGTAAGGCACTGTAAATTTTTAAGAATTTTTGAAACACATCTGGTATATGTTTATTATTTAACCTAGATATCTAAATAAAATAATAAAGGCATTTAAATAAATAGTTTGGGCTTCACCATTATATTGTCTTGAATGTATTTGGTATGCTTAAACTGTTGGTAGGCTTTATGTTGTCAAATTTTGAGTGATTACATGAAGTAGAAGTATCGTTGCTTTAAAATGCAAATTTAAAAGGATTCCGGACAGATTCTGTAGTTTGATAAGTTGCATGATAGGGATGATGGTTGCTGTAAAAATGGTTAATAACAAAGTTGTAGAGAATTTGATAAGCTTTCCAGAAAGTCTAGGATCACTGTATTTGGATTAGTAGAACTCCAGTTATGAGTGAAACAAATAGATGTTATTTTGTGATATAGTAGATGCATTGTGGAAGTAGTTAATTAAATAATCAAGAAGAGATATGCACCTACTCAATAAACACGATGCACTTGTTAACATATATGCATTCATAATACTTATGCCATATTCATGCATCTAGGATCGGAGGAAGAAATAACATTGCTGGACTTCGAAGAAGCAGAGGAAGGGGACCAGCAGGAGAATCCGCAAGCCGCAGCTCCCGAAGGCGTGGAGCAGAATCCTGAAGAGCTTCCGGAGTGTCCTGACCACCGCCCTACTTCTTTTCTGAAAGGCAAGCCCCGAAGCATTCTAAGTCTCCCAGTATTTTACAAATGTTTACTTAAGTACTTATGATTGATGCATTAGGTTATAAGAGTTGAATGGAACCACTTGGTGCATGTACATTCCTTGTCCAGATATTACACCTTTAACCGGTATAGGTCCAGGATCAAATATATGCTTAGCCATGCTTAGACCAGTAGAAGTCGGGTGATGTCCTATCACCTGTGAGATATAGGTGGATACCGAAGCACGGTTGGCTATATTTGCTATCGTGGAACAGAACCATGGGGTAAAAGAAAATCGAGACCGGGCGGGACGTCAATAGAGAAGCAACAAGACATGGAGGTCTTGGGTGTGGATCTATCCCCATCTATGTCGATTAAGGACCATACCGTTGTTGGTGCTTCTGACAAGATTGAACGCATGCCTCTCACTTAGCTGGCCGGATAACTTGTTCCGACCGCGAAGCCGAGTAATTCAACTCAGGCCGAGACCCGTTCTGTTGTGCGCTCCTTCCGGGGAATGATCAGACTAAGCCCAAGGGCAGGCTAGGCCTGAATGTCCTAGCATCTAGTGTTCCAGATTATGCGGCGCGGTATGGACTCGTGAAATGTGTACCTGAGTTGTACCAAAGGTGACCTAAGGCTATCGTGGCTGGTAGACCTAGGTTTGTGTTAGGAATAAATTCCCAGCTGGTTGAAATCGATTTGAATTGTCGTCTCTCCCGGATAGTGAGAAACTTGGCTAGTCCCAACATCGTAGTAACTATGTTATGGAACATGATGGTTCAGATGAATATGGAATTACAATACCTGCTATGGTTACTATTGTATGCTTCTCAATTGATATACCCCATGTTCGGCATAGGATAGTTGCTAATCTAGAAATGGATAGTTATAATTAACTTGGTAAAGAAATTGTAACTGTACAATAAGTCAATTGCTTTTATGCAAAATATTGTCGAGTTACGTCCACTTATACAGCCTTGCATAACCCTTGGAGTCATTTTATTTCTGATTCATGATGGGTAAGTCTAGCTGAGTACCTTCTCATACTCAGGGTTTATTTTCCCATTGTTGCAGATGGCACTGTGTATCATGGTTATTGCAAGAGTTGCTTCTATCCCATCGTGGATGAGGAGTAAGCCTTGGGCAGGCTTCTTTATTAATTCCTATATTTGCTTTTGTGGACCGTGATCCTATTTGGCACTATATCAAACTATGTTGGAAACTTTATTTTCGAACTTAATTGCTTCCGCTTTATCTATCAAACTTGGTTTGTAATAACCTTTATTCGTACTCTGATGATGAAATGTATCTGTGAACTTTATGTAATATGTGGCATGTATGTTGAATCATGTACGATCTTGGTTGTTGTAAATCGTTTATCGAGACCCATCATGGTACTCAACAGACTACCGGGTTTATATGGGTTCAAGTATGACAGTGCGACCGCTTATGGGCTGCCATTGTACTTGTACTCTTATAAATTGGTCGGTTCTACGACACCGGGGTCGCTGGGTCTTGGCAAGGTTGCAGGAATAGCCCCTTAGCCTTTGCACGGAGCAAGAAGGCCATCAGGGGTTCCCCTGGCTTTTTGTACGACCCTCGCACTTCCTTTTCGCTTGGAAGGAGGGGTGGAATGTGCCAGGCTACCCTCAGTGGGCACGAGCGGTGGCACTTCTGGTGAGCTGTTATCGGGTAATCCGAGTGGAGGCCTATATCCTATTCACTGGGGGTCGGCTAGCGGTCCAGAGATGCACTCCAAGAGCACCAGAGGGTTTCTCTAGTGGGTGCCAGGGCCGTTCGCTGGGCCCCGGTGGCTCGGTGAATCCCTATGGTGGGATCCCATTCAGACACCTCCCTACTGGTCTTGGACACGACTTTGAGCGTCCCAAGCGTTTCACTTGCTTGGGTCTCAGCCCCATATAGGCTCGCCCATGGTCGTCCCTGATTCTGTTGCCCTGAGGCGGCTGTCGAAACCCCTCGGGGCCCAGCCTTCGAACCCCTAGACCGTAATGGGCTCGGCGTCTCATTCCTTCATCTGAAAGGAATAGGGCGGGGGGATATCTCCCCTATTGGCTCGACAACGGCCGGCGCGCCTTTTGAGACGATTTTCTCAGGGAGGCAAAACGCCGCCTGCTGCTGCAGTGGTCGGACGTGATGTGGTGTTAGTGGATGGAACGTAACTGTTCCCACGATTAATGAGGGAAAGGTGGGCACGTGGGCGGCAAAATCGGATCAGGATTAACTATGCCGGATCTAGGGGAAACTTCCCTGATTTCATCGCTCGTCTGTTTTGCCTTCACCCTACATAAATACGCAACGAGCCTTGCCCCTTCCCTCATTACCTTGCCTGCATTAGCTCTGCCCTCATTGAGCCGTCGCCAGAGCAGCGAACACTGGGGAGAAGAAGGGAGAAGGGCGAGGCAGAGAGAGAGAGAGACAGAGAGAGAGACTAACCGCCATATTCGAAACCTCCACCGCACTCATGGCAGGCAACATTGTTGTCATCGAGGCAGACCCTTGGGATCCATCCGATGTCACTATGGAGGTGCTTCAGTCGCTCGTCGACGGTGGACTCCTTCGTCCGGTGACCGACCCCAATAGGTCGGAGTGGATCGCTCCGTCGGGCGAGCTAGAGCCGAGGCCTCACAATGGTTACGTCGTGAGCTTCGTGTCCTTTCACGAGCGCGCCCTCAGCATCCCAGCAGATTGGTTCATGCAGGTGCTCCCGCATTACTATGGCGTGGAGCTCCACAATTTTAACCCTAATTCTATCGCATAGGCGGCCATCTTCGTCGCTGTCTGTGAGGGGTATTTGGGGATTGCTCCCCATTGGGAGTTGTGGCTCCATCTCTTCCGGGCGGGGCATACCACTAAGCCGATGGGCACGTCAGGCACTAGGAAGGCGGTGAGGGCCAGCGGCTACACTCTCCAAGTGCGCTAGGATCGCCACCACCTCTACATCCCGGCCTAGCTCGCGTCATCCAATCGTCAATGGTACATGAGCTGGTTCTACCTCCGCAACGATGACAGTGGTCTCCCCTCCTACACTAGGTGGATTGTGGGGAGCTACCCAAAGAGATGGAAGTACGGCATCCTGAGGGAGGATTAGCCCAAGCTGCAGCCGCTCTTGGAAGGGCTGGAGAGGCTACGGGACCGCGGCCTTACCGTGGCTGTGGTTGTGGCTGCCTTCCACCGCCAGAGGGTGCTGCCGCTGATGGTTCAGCGGCGGCGCCTATTCGAGATGAGGCCGGATGAGCCGATCGTGGGCATTCGGATGTCCGCCTCCACCCTCTCTGACGAGGAAATTCTTCATCGGGTGAGGGAGATGGTGGAGGTTTTGAAGCTGAGGAGCGGTGGTCTGACCACCCTTGCGATGCGTCCGTCACAAGGGTTCCTCTCGCTGGTAAGTCACGCACCGCTGCAGTCCCCGAGCCCTCTCTATTTCTCATTATTTCTCGTTCCCTTATTCGCGTTCGCCGTTCCCGCAGGGGATGAGGGATGTGCGAGCCTCCCCGCCACCTGTTCCCAAGGACACGAGGCCGCGGGCGATCAACCGAGCGCATGTCGAGGCGTAGAAAAAGCGGAAGGACGCCAAAGCGATGAAGCGCACGAAGAAGATCCTCGCGCGTGAGGAACTAGACAAGCATCATCGGCAGCAAAGGAAGGACGGTCTCCCGTTGGAGGAGTTCCCTTCGCCATCGCTATCGACGGATGCCTTGGACGGAGATGACGAGGGCGAGGTGGGGTGGGTCCCCTGGACCATCTCCCTGACATCGAGGAGACGGTGCCTGGGGCATCGGCAAGTAGTCTGGTGCTCCCAAGGGGAGGAGGAGGAGCTGTCCCGGGGTCGGCAGTCGCCCACCCTGGGGCCGAGGCCGACACGCCCAAGGCGTGGGCGCTGGGCAAGCGTGCCGTCAGCCCGATGGGCTCGACGGCAGTAGTGGAGCAGGTGGCGGCGGGTGCGACGCAACCACCCCTGTAGAGGATCGAGGGGGCGCTGGGGCCCGTCGGGGACCGACCGGCGCCGGCGGATGCAGAGGCCACGCCCCTGCCACTGCCACCGCCTTTGCAGACGAGGGTTGTAGTGCCGAAGCAGTTGCAGCCTCGCTCGGGGTAAGCGTATTTTTGGCAGAGCCACAACATTTTTCCATTCGTTCTTCGATCTCATGCTGACCCTGCAGGTGATTTGTCCTTAGTCAGAAGCGACCTGTAGAGGTGCTTTCCTTGGTGCCCCTCAAGGCGCTCAAGGTGAGCCCCGGCTCCATCGCCCATTGGGTGGCAGAGGCGCAAGCCGCCATACAACGCGGTGCGGCATTGGTGAGGGCCGACCTGAAGGAGCCAGCCACCCAAGGAGGGGCTGCCAAGGTGACCCCAACATAGATGGGGAAGGGAGCGCCTCCGTCCCGCGAGGGCAAGGCTCGTGAGTCGGACGGGCCCAATGTTCCCTTAGTTGCCAAGGCCACCGAGGTCGAGGCCCCCAAGGTCTTTGAGGCTGAGGCGACGGAGGCCGGGGCGTCCAAGACCACCAAAGCCACAGCGGTGGGGGTCAGCATTTCCGCGACCACCGAGGCCACGATGGCGGAGGCCGGAGCCCCCGAGACCACCGAGGCCGCGATTGCGGAGACCGCAACCCCCATGACCACTGAGGCCGACGTGATGGCAGCGAGGTCGTCTGCCTAGGAGGCGGAGATGAAGGCGGCGGAGGCCTCGGTGGCACCCTTGGTTCAAGGCCCGCCATCATTGTGGGAGAGCGCCTAGGAGGTAGAGGCCCATCCGATCTCCTCCGACGATACATCCCGGGCATGGGAGGTGGTCGACGCCAAGGAGACCGGCGCCGTGGAATAGCTGGTTCCGACCCTAGGCGAGGGAAGCTCGGCCCTCATGCGGGTGCGACCCAAGCCTCGCGGGTGGGATCACCCATGTGTCCTGTGGTGGAGCCAGGATGACCCTGAGGGGGAGCCTCTATTCACCCTCGAGGACACGACCAAGGGCGGGCACTAGGACACTTTCGAGCAATACCACCAGCTGGCAGAGCGGTCACTATAGACGATGCTGTTTGTGGTGGCCAACGAACTGCCCAGAGTCGCCTAGGTTCGTGCTTTCTTTTCTCGTGTGATGTTGTCTTTTTCTGAGTTTTGTTGTAGTGAATGACCCCTGTTCCGCTTCCCCAGGAGCTTGAGACCCGGTCCCTTGGGAAGTCGGTCTTTCTTCGGTGGGAGAGGGACGTCTGGGACCGACTCCAGCAGCAAAAGGGCCTGCTTGTGGGTGCCAACGAGCTTCTAGCGGCGTGGAGCACGAAGGTCGAGGTGGCCACGGCCTTGGAGCAGGTCACCCCTTTGGCGGCGCGAGTAAAGGAGTTGGAGGAGGAGCTGACCCGCATCGCCGGTGATCGGGATGCCTTCAGGTCTCGAGCTGAAGAAGCGACGGCCTCGGGCAAGGTCCTTGCTAGGCAGCTGGGGGCAGAACAGAGTGTGCACCAACTATCGAAAGGCGCCTTGGATGAGGCCCTTACGGTGGTTGAGGCCTCCCGGACCAAGGCCGTGGTCTAGAGGGGAAAGGCCGAGGGTGAGCACTGTCCCCCTCGTTTTCTTTGTTTTTCTTGTGTTCGCCTCCTAACCCCCTGGTGTGATGTAGAGCTAGGGAGAGAGGCTTCTAGGGTGGCCGAGCCTTCTTGGGTCGAGGCCTAGCGTCTGAAGGAAAAGGCCAAGGCTTCCTAGGCCGAGGCCCAACGCTGGGGAGAGAAAGTCGAGGCCTCTCGGGTCGAGGCCCGACGCTGGGAGCAGAAGGCCAGGGGTGAGTTCCATAGGCTTCCGTCCCTTTTTTGGCTTGTTTTTCTTTGCGCTCGATCCCACCCTGTTTCCTTGGGCGCAGAGTTGGAGGCGGAGGTCACCCGGGCGGCCGAGGCTTCCGTCGCGGTGCAAGCGATGCTCAAGACCAAGATCGGGGAGCACGAGGTGCTGAAAGGTGCCGCCCGTACCACCTGCGAGGCCTTGGAAGTTGAGGGGGTTTAGTCAGGCAGCTCCCTTGGGAGCCGTCTGGTTGCGTTGAGCGGCCAAATGCGCGAATGGCTCCGAGGAGCGCTGCACATGAGTGTCAAGCGCGCACTGGCCGTCATCGCCTCGCACTACATTAGCGTTGACCTCCCAGCCATCAGCGATGGCTATGTCCTGCCCGACGATGATGAGAAGGCCGACGAGGTGGTCACAAAGCTGATGGAGGCGGCGGAAGGCCCCGGCACGGCGCTGGCGACGCTGTTCGAAGAGGAGGTGGTCCCTCCCCCGCTGTCTGCCAATGCTGGAGGTCCTGAGCCTTGACCTAGGCCCAAGAGGCCATGTAAATGGGATATGGATTGATTTTGTATCGTAACGCTTGTGGCCGTCGAGGCCTTTTTTAAAGTACTTGTGTTTCTTAATCATTTTTCTTGTATTTCCAAGCCTCTGGCCTCTGTTGTCTCTGATTAGATTTCTTTTGCAAAAAACTCCTTGGAACCTAAGCCGTTCCTTGGGCAAAAGTTGGTGAGGGAGTGCTGTAGCCCGGGGGTGTAGGCCGTCTCGTGACTCTACCGACCTTATGCTTAGGAAACAGACTTTTCGGTCCGTGGGTTTTTTACAACCGATTCATGTCAGAGCGTGCTAGAGAGTTTTGGCGTAGGAATTTTTTCGAAAAATGATTAAAGAATGGTGCGTGGGACTTAGGGGGGAGTCCCCCATCTAGCCCCCAAGGGAGGCCCGGTTCTATAGAGGCAGAGCCGAGTCTCCCTTGCAGTGCTATCGTATTGCCAAGACCCGTGATGGGTCTAGGGGTCTCTCGAATAATTAGAACAACTAAAGAACACTTCTTAATTGTATTTCGAGAGACAATGTATACAATGCTTGGAAATTTAAGGGTAAAAGCGACGTAGCTGTTCTATGTTCCAAGCGTTGGTGAGGATTTCGCCCTTCTCGTTGGCTAGCTTGTAGGTCCCGGGCTTCAGCACTTGGGCGACGATGTACGGTCCTTCCCATGGTGGGGTCAGCTTGTGGCGGCCCTTGTTGCTCTGTGTCAGCCTCAACACCAGGGAAGGACTGTGGTCCTCCTCACTGTCATAACGGCCACCTCGGTGTGGATGGTAGCCCTGGGCGGGCCCCTCGTTGTTGTGGCGTCGTCGCCTGCTAACCACCTCATGGTCTCCCTGCACCTTGTGTTGGTTGCCGAGGCGGTCAAGCAGCAAGGGGACCCTGTGGGCTATCGGTGCTTGAGCGGGCTCGGGACGAATCGAGGCTTCCCTATCCCACCGAGGCGGTGCCGCAGGTAGGTCCGAGGCGCCCCCACACCGTCGGGAGGCGGAACTCTCGGCCTGCTGCACCACGGCGGTCTCGAGGAGATCTCGGAGCTCGCCGTGGACCCGTCGCCCCTTCGTGGTAGAAGGCTCGGGCATCGTGCGGACTAGCATTGCTGCAGCCACGATGTTCTGGCTAGCATGATTGAAGATTGGGGGTTGCTCACTCCCCTCATCATCATGGATGCGGTGGTGCACATCGTGGGCCCCCGTCGGGCTCCTCCGCCATCACCGCGACCTCGCTGCTCCCATTCGAGAGAGTCTCGAAGCTACTGCAGGAGGAGTCAGTCTTGTTCGACCTTGGCCTAGAGCTCACAGAGTTGTTCTAGGTCCGGGCGTTGAGGTTGTGCAGGGGCAAGATTCCTGCTCCACGCTGTCGGTGGGACAACGCGCGGAGGTGTGGCGGCGTCCACTCCCTGGTGAGGCGGGGATCGGTTGCCTGCGCCCTCGTCCTCCTCGCCCGCCCTAGGCATCTCGAGCCTAATGTGGAAACACTCGCGAGTGGGGTCATAGATGCCCTCGTCGTCGGAGTCGGAGTAGCCAAAGCAGTAGTCGCTTGCGGCCAAGAAGTGGTGCATGGCTTCAGGGTCATGGAGTTCAGAGAAATCCGCTCCGGCCCATGCATCGTCCTCCTCCGAGGAGTTGGCGTGGGTGTGAGTAGACGCAGTGGTGTCAAAGTCGAGAGCGAAGCGCTGGCGGCGTCCTGAGGGATCCACGTGAGCGGATGCATAGGCGTAAGCATAAGAGGCGGCGGCATTTCTTAACCCGAAGGGGTATGGGGATGGTGCCGTTGCCAGGCTCTGCTCCGCCGGAGTTGGCTCCTCAGGGAGTGGTGGAGCAGAGCTTGATGACGGGGCGTTGCCGCATGCCACTGGCATTTTCCCTTGTCCAGGCTCAGGCTAGACAGGTCCCCAACCAGGGACCTTACGCCAACAGCTGGTCGTAGGATACCGGCGGAGAGCGGTGTGTCGCCCTGGGTTCACGTAGCGTCGGGGTGATCCTGCTTGCGTCGTGCCTGGCGAGCACGGCGAGAGCGGCCGCCCGGGCGCCGCCTGCGCCTGGGCTACTGGTGCGTGACGTTGTCATCGGTCGGTGGGGCTCGGGGCATGAGGAGTACCATGTCGTACTCATGCCCTAGAGACATGAACTCTAGGCTCCTAAACTAGATCACCGTGCCGAGACACAGCGGTCGTACGGGGTCTGCCATCCGGAACTTGTTGGGATGACGAAACTGACACGCAGAGGCCCCTATCTGGCGTGCCAACTGTCGGTGTTTCGGACCGGCGGGTCCTCAACCCACTAGTAAATTTGTACTGTGTGTTCCTAATTCCGGATGGTGATGCAAAGAGACACAAAGTTTATACTGGTTCGGGTAATGGGTACCCTACGTCCAGCTCAAGGGATCGATCTTGTATTCCTTGCACCGAAATGCTTGTAGCAGGGGGTTACAAGCAGGCCGAGAGAGGGGGCTTAGTCCCAGGTCTCTTCGTGGTGTGGCGTGGATTGCTTGAGATGTTGATCTTAAGCCATGGGAGAACTCGAGCGTTCGTCCATGCGTTTGTGCGTGAGTCAGTCGCGTGAGCCTAGGCCTAATCGTAAGTGTCTCTCTTCTCAAAACGGCCTTGGTCCCTCCCTTTTATAGTTGAAGAGGGGACAAGGGTGATACATGCGCTAGTTACATGGCGTCGTGCGAACGGAGGCGGCATGTCCGAGCCCTGTAGCCCATTGCTGTGGCGGCATGGTTGATGGAGTGGTCCTGTCCTTGAAGTACTAGGGCGATGCGCCGGTCACATCCGTTCCTGTGCGTCATGGGGGCTCCAGTGTTTGCTTGAAGCGGGGCGTGGCGGTCGACGCGCCGGTCATCGTGTGCTGACTGCGAGAGAGGCCGAGGCTCAGTGGGCGCCGAGGCTGAGCCATCGTGGGAGGCTCGGCAGACGCGAATCTCGAGGTTGTCGAGACCCTGAAGTAGATTGCCGCGGCTCGGAGGGAGCGGTTGGGCTTGTATGCTGATTCCGAGGCTATGGTGACCCGGACTTGACTTCCCATGCCGCGTTGTTCCTAGGGTAGGGATTAGGTGGCACAGCGTAGTTCAGGCGCTGATCGCGGGCACAGCACCAGCGCACAGTGGCCGGTAACCCCAACCCCGTCCTGCTCTGGACGGTATGGCGTCGACGTGACCTCCCGTCCCATTGGCCACTCCGCGGTGTCGAGCTGTCATCCGGCTGAGATTGCGGGGTGGTTGACGCATTAATGGGATGCGGCGCGTTGTCGGGAAGACGGGTCGAGGCGGGGGCGATGGGCCATTGCTGAGCCGGCCTCGAGCGGTATAGAGAATCGCTGTCTCGTCGTGCGCGCGGGGCCTCGAGCGAGACGGAGAATGGGTTCCTTGTTGAGGCCTCCCGTGCGTGGCCTCACGCGAGGCGGAGATTCGTCAGGCCATCGAGACCTCCCGTGCGAGGCCGAAGGCGAGGTGGAGAGCCGGTGGGCTCGGACGGGGCCGGTAATTAACCAATGGCTTACCTTCTGGCTTTGTTTTTATGGGGTTGAAGTGGCTCTTTCGATATACGCTAGGGGTACCCCGTTTTATGGTACCCGACAGAAACCCTAAACAGACCACCGGTGTAAGCCGGAGGAAGGAGAGGATGAGGCAAGTCATCATGTCCCTTATGCCCTGGGCGACACACGTGCTACAATAGGTGGGACAAAGGGTCGCGATCTCGCGAGGGTGAGCTAACTCCAAAAACCCGTCCTCAGTTCGGATCCAAGGCTGCAACTCGCCTGCATGAAGCAGGAATCGCTAGTAATCGCCGGTCAGCCATACGGCGGTGAATCCATTCCTAGGCCTTGTACACACCGCCCATCACACTATAGGAGCTGGCCAGGTTTGAAGTCATTACCCTTAACCGTAAGGAGGGGAATGCCTAAGGCTAGGCTTACGACCGGAGTAAAGTTGTAACAAGGTAGCCGTATTGGAAGGTGCGGCTGGATCACCTCCTTTCCAGGGAGAGCTAATGCTTATGCTTATTGGGTATTTTGGTTTGACACTGCTTCATGCCAAAAAGAAGTCAGCTATGTCTGAGCTAAACTTGATATGGAAGTCTTCTTTCGTATTGCTTTTTTTTAAGGTAATAATTAAAGAAAGATATGCATGACTCGGAACTGGCCCTCTTCACTAGCTTCTTTAGAGCTTGGGGAGACAGAAATACTTGTCTTGAGCGACTGTAAGTAGGTGACATCAACGAAGCTGCACAGTTATCGATATGATGCACTCCCTTGATTCAAGAATATATGCTACCCTGGAGCTTTGGCATACTCCCAGGACATCATTTGATCATTACTTTGAAACAAAAGGTGTTGCCACAACAAAATAGTAGTAAAACAACATTTGGAAAGATGCATGCATCATTCTAAAGTATACTATTATTTCCATGCACATTAGTGGTTGAGTTTGAAATCATTCATTGCATGGTGGCATATGTTGTGAACAGAGGGAGTGCCCATCACTAATTATGTTTGTTTCACAAGACCAATAAAAGGACAATATGTGTGTATCTCAAACTTTTATCCATACTGACATGCTACGAAACATATATCTGGTACATATCAGTGGAATTTTGGGTCTTCAGAACTGAAGCATCAATACCTTAGCCTTGTAAAAACAATATCATTTATATTTATATTAAGAAGAAACATATACAAGTATGAAGTATCTATAGAGCACACTCTCAAGTTTGGATACAATATGCACATTTGAGTGTGCCCTCGTGCACCATGAGGTTTATTCTTGAAAGATAATCCCACCTTATGCTACATCTAAAATTATAATCAAGCTTGGAAAAAAGGGAAATCACATATACATGCTTGCTATACAAAAGACCAAATATCAGTATGTATATCTTTCAGGATCTTAACAGTAGGAAATAGAGGTCTCTTTTGAGTTATCAGATATCCACTAGCATGCACTCTGAAATTTTGCTTACTCTACCCCTGAACTATTCACATTTCACCTTCTCGCTCGGTATAGAGATCTGAATACGGAGTTCTATCACAACGCCATACAAAAGGATGATGACCTTGCTTATCTTTTCTGCTTCTGGCACCTCTTTTCAACCTACAGGTAGTGAATATGTTAGATAACCTTCAGTAATTGGTAACCACATATGTTCTTTTCACAACTTTAGTGACTAAGCTATCATGGCACAACAGTGTTGTCAGATATAATTATCAGCTAGCCCTTCTCAGTACAATACATGCACTTATCCTGTTGAAACTTTTTCTAGCTTAGATCAAAACTTTTCTAAGGGTGATAGGGCAGAATACCCTATCACTATATTTCTCCAATCTGTACCAAAAAAAAAAGAAATTCTAGCAAGAGGACCATCCTACTCTTAGTACAATCTGTTCAATTTTATGATTAAACCTTTTCTAAGGGTGATAGGACCACACCACAGGCAACCACAAATTTCAGATTTTGAGGACGAAATGTTTTCTAAGGGTGATAGGATGTAACACCCCAAACTTTTGACAAATCTTAATTCACAATTAAGCAGCTAATAAGTACCAATAACATAGAAAAAAAAAGAAAAAGTACATGACTTGTGACTCAATTCATGAAAATCGTCAAAGTTGATACAGACATGATATGAGTCACATATTCAACCATAGTTTTCAAGGCGTCACCTAGGCGACGCCTAGGCGTCCAGGCGTACCCAGCTCGCCTGGGAAACAGTGGCGCCTTGTGGCCTAGGCGTCGCCTAGGCGCCGCCTAGGCGTCCAGGCGTACCAAGCACTCGCCTGGACACCTAACCGCCTTTTAAACTATGTATTCAACTAATCTTAATAACAAACATATATTACAACAACATGGTTTGTCAAAAGTACCTGCACTTAAGGATTCACTTGTTCAACCTTAGTTGTAGCCAACACTAGGCAGTGCACAATGTTAAACTCTGATGACCATTCCCTCGTGCAGTACAATAGGCATTTATCAACTATTCCTCTTCAGCCAATAGCAGATCACCCATTGACCAGGAGAAGGGGAAATAAAATGAGAGGGACAGTGCTCATGCTCACCATAGGGTTATCCTGGAGGCAAGAACCAATCTAGAAATCACTCCCCAAAAACGAAAATCCACACACCAGGAGCCACCCCAGCAATCAATAGGCAGCATGGATGTAGCGATCTACTATTCTACTCGGGGGAGGGGGAAGAGCACGCTGATGGGGAATGGACTGGCCAACAGGCCAAGGCGAAGCATGTGAGCTGACCAGGAAGAACGAAGCAACGGCCACAACTTGTGACCGCGACCGCACTCTCACCTATGCAAAGGTGATTTCCCACCCAAATCCTGCCCTTTTTAGGCAAACACGCCACCATTCCAAAGTAGTACTAACTCATAAGCAGATAGCTTCTACACTTCAGTACAGGTGCATCACAATTTTTCAAGCATCTGCTCTCCTTCCACCATTTCATAGCAAATCACAGAGGGGAGATCTCACCAGTAGGAAAACTCACAGCTTGTAGTAGTATATTATACTCTTGGGTCCAGTAGCTATACAGAGAGGGGAGTAGAAGGCTCAGACCTCAGAGTGTTACGAAGAGGAGAGTGCACAGGAGCACACCTTGGACACCTGCACAGAGCCAGCGCCAACTTACGGCCGCGACCATGTGCTCGAGCGCCGGTGAGCCCAGCAGCACGGCCGCGTCATCCTCAGGCACGCGGCAGCCCTAGACCCCGCCACGGCACCTCGAGCAGTGGGACGTGAATGGCAAGGCCCTCTTCCTACGTGAGCTTTTGAGCTAGGGTTCCCAAATACGCAACACCAGGAGGCCAAATTAGAAGGGGAAGGCAATCAATGTATAGATGTAGCAGGGAGAATAGAATGGAGGTTGTTGAGGGTGAGATTCTCCATCTATGGTAGAGAATTTGGGCTGCGGGAATGGCTGTAGCAGGAAGAACAGAGGGGTGAGGAACGGAGCAGAGCATGTGTGCTGTTGGTCGGTTGACCACTTGACCTGCTAGTTCGCTTAAGCCTCAAGGTTTCACAAGCTTCAGTATGTATACTAGTAGCTAGTAGTGAGAGACTGAGAGCATGACAGTTTCTGAATGTGTCTCACGTGTAAACAAGAGAGGTTCAGAATGTTAATTAACTAATGACCAACTAATTTTCAATGTGCCATATATTTCCTATAAATCGTGGCAGAACTACAATTTAGACTAATGAAGTATCTTGACAGTAGGTCAGACACATGGCTACGTAGATTATATATATTTATGATAACTTTTTCTATGGCCACCTTGATTTATGATAATATTTATATCAATTTACGATAATGACAATACACATTTATGATACATGGGTTATTATAATTCAAGATGATACTTACCATAATGCTATAGTGGCCCCGTTCGCTGGTCTGAATCTTGGTTGAAACTGGCTGAAAAACACTGTTCCGGCTGAATTGTTGTGAGAGAAAAACACTGTTTTGGCTGAAAAAACAAGCCGAATATAGGGTAAGCCGAACAGAGCCAGTAAATCACTTATGAAGGAGTTACAATAATCTCATAAATTAATATAGTAATTATCGTAACTCAAAGTGGCCACAGAATAACTTATTCTGCGGCCAGCTAATATATATATATATATATATATATATATATATATATATATATATATATATATATATATATATATTCAGTAGCCGGCTACAAAATAAGTTATTCTGTAGCCACCTCCATTTACGATAATTTTATATACTAATTTACAATAATGTCAATACATATTTACGATAGTTGGCTTACTATAACACATAGGGATATTTACCACAACGTTATAGTAAACCACTTAGCAAGGAGTTACTATAATCTCGTAAATTAACATAGTAATTATCGTAACTCAAAGTGGCTACAAAATAAGTTATTTTTTAGCCACTTTGAGTTACGATAATTATTATACTAATTTACGAGATTATAGTAACTCCTTACTATATGATTTACTATAACGTTATGGTAAATATCCTCATGTGTTATAGTAACATAACTATCGTAAATATGTATTCACTTTATCATAAATTATTATATAAAATTATCGTAAATGGAGGTGGCTACAGAATAACTTATGCACTGACGGATCTGAGTGATATGTTAAGGGACAGGCAAGTCATGTAGTTGATACATCGATTTTTATAAACAAACTCATTTCCAAAATACCTACATCAAAATCTATTTGCTAAATTAAATTGAATGAGCAACGATGATGATGTATAATGGTTAATTGATGATAATTTGATTATTCGGTGTAGAGAGAGTTTATAGAATGTGATGATGAACTAGGATGGGTTGAGCTCTCTCTATATATGACTATGAATATATAAGGACTCACCTCTCTCTCATTATGTGTGCCGTATGAAACCGTGTCGACCGTGAACTCGTTTAGGACGGGCCGAGTCGGGTACCCTTCCTATGGTAAGTGTGGAGAGGTTTGGGGCGATAAATCTCCCATTTAGGTGTCGATGAAGTACACCCAGATGCATATATTAGCGCACGTTGATAGATGTGGATGTATATAATATACGAAAGTGGGGAAAGTATGGTATCTTGACCATGAGTCGCACCAAATGAAGTGCGATGGAAAATTGGTCAGGCTAATCATAGATAAAGTGATACAAACCTGCGTAGGGTTAAACCGTGAATTCACATCATGTCTCCTGGAATGGAGGCTACAGGACCCTATAGGAGGCTCTGTCTCACTATATAGGTGATAATAGATTTATTAACTTATTTTCTAAAATATACAACTTTTGATAAATGATCTATGATTGAGAAGTGATATGACAAATGGCTGGAATGCATTTCATTTGATTTATTATATGCTTGCTAAGTACTTTGTACTCACTCTTGCTATTAACCCTCCCCCTTCAGATGAAAAGAGAGAACTTGTGATGATACGATGTACCAAGCGCCGATCTACAAAAGTCAAGGAGAAATACAGCTTACATAATTTCTAGTATAACATGGTGGAGTTGTTTTTATATTTGTTTTAGGTAATTGTTATTAACTGCTCTTCTCTTTAAATGTAACAAATTTTATAAGGTCTTAACTATTATTCTGTTGCAACATTTTGATTAGGGCCATTACTCGAGAAGGCATCGCTTTGTCGGATAATAATCCCTAAGCCAGCATTTTTACCTTGATAGTGAAAATGCTGGGCGTTACACGCTTGCTCTTGATCAAGGGTTGTTTTGCTCTCCAAAATTCTTATGCCATAGCTGTTGATCAACACAATATAGTTGGGACTGCTATGATTTTCTAAGACCGTTTTGTTCTTCGAAATTCCTAGTATAAAGTTGTGAACAAAGGGGAGTATTTTAAGAGCACATGACGACGGTTTGCATCCTTATAAAATCATACAATAGTTTTTTCAAACTTAAAAGCATAGTGATAGAAAGAAAAAGTGATGGTCTCGGGCCTTCCCCAACGCTGCCTTTGTAGTAGTAGCCCTAAGGACAATATAAGATCAGATAAAAAAAGTAGGTACTCTATATTTGTCATAGTGGCTTCCAGAAGCTATATATGCTTGAGGAGAGAGAAGGTGATCCATGCTAAAAAAAAAAGAAGAGGGAAAGGAAATAAAGATGAGGCATGATGAAAGCAAAAAATTTCTGAACAAACCATGAATAGTGATAGTTTGCGTTGTTTGAATAGTAGTCTCAATATTTTCTAGTTTATATGGATCACTTTATTTATACTAGAATCACTAAGAGTGTTAGCCTCTACCGGTGGTGTTCTAAGAGTGTTAGCCTCCATTGGTGGTGTCCTCAGGAGACATTTGTCAGTAACAAATCATTAGTGATAGATGAAATCAAGACCCATTGGTTTGAACTATTTAAAAAGTGACGGGTCTTCCTGGACACAAGAAAAGAAAAGTCACAAGAGATGATTTCAGCATGTTACTTTTCAAGTCACCAATGTGATGGATTATTTCTTTACCCGTCACTTAGCTTCTAACACTAGGCTAATATAAAAGAACCTTATCGGGTTGTCTCTTCGCTTTTGAAACAATTATTAAGCTCCAGAGAAAAGAGCAGCGCTCGGATGGCTAGCACAGCTGGTGGGCTCGCAGCTGGCGCGAGTTCGATTCCCTATAATCGCACTCGCGTTTCTCACCGGGTTCGTCCCTAAATAAGTTCTGTTGCCTCTCACGTGGAGCCAAAAAGGAAATGCGACGCGCCTCGTTGCCAACATGTCCTTGGTTGGACCCGGTGATCTCACAAAGGACGCGATCTAGTGATCTGAGTATAGTTGTAGGTTTGTGTTGTGTACGCGTGGTGTGAGTGTGGTGTGCGTGTGTGTTGGGTTGGTGTGAGTCTGTACATGAGCAGATGCTACAGCTGTCGGTGTTTTGGACCGGCGGGCCCTCAACCAACTAGTGAAAATATACTGCGTGCCCCTAATCCCGGATGGTGATGCAAAGAGACACAATGTTTATACTGGTTCAGGCAATAAGTGCCCTACGTCCAGTCTGAGAGATCGATCTTGTATTCCTTGCACCGAAGTGCTTGTAGTAGGGGGTTACAAGCAGGGTGAGAGAGAGAGAGCTAGTCCCAGGTCTCTGTGTGGAGCGGTGTGAATTGCTTGAGATGTTTATCTCTTGCGATGAGGAAGTGAATGTGTGTGTGTTCGTCTATCTCGTATGTCCTCGTCTATCTATGCCTGTCCCTAGGAACGGCCCCGGTCTCTCCCCTTTATAGTTGAAGGGGGGACATGGGTGATACATGTATTTGCTACGCGGCATCTTATGAGCGGAGGTGGTGTGTCCGAGCCCTATAGTTAGCCACTGTGGCGGCATGGTCGACGGAGTGGTCTTGTCCTCGATGCACTGGAGCGACATGCCGGTTACGCCCGATCCTGTGCGGTATGGGAGCTCCAGTGATAGCTTGACGCAGGGCATGGCAGACGACGTGCCGGTCGCTGTGTGTTGACAGTGTAAAGAGCCGAGGCTCCGTTGGTGCCGAGGCCGAGCCATCGTGGGGGGCACGGCGGGCGCAAATCCCGAGGCTACTGAGACCCTGAAGCGGATTGCCGAGGCTCGGAGGGGGCAGTTGGTCCTATACACTAATTCTGAGGCTACAGTGACCCGGACTTGACTCCCCACACTGCATTGTCCTTGGAGCAGGGGTTAGGTAGCACAGCGCAGTGCGGGCATCAGCCATGGGCACAGTACCGAGCACAACGGCCGGTAACCCCTGCCCTGTCCTGTCCTAGACGGCGTGGTGTTGATGCGACTCCCATATCGTCGGCCACTCCGTTGTGTCAAGCATCGTCCGGCTGACGTTGCAGGAGTGGTTGGTCACGTTTGGTTGGACGTGACGTTCCGTCAGGGAGATTGGTCGAGGTGGAGGCGGCAGGGCTGTCGTCGAGCCGGCCTCGAGCGAGACAAAGAATCGGTTCCCCGTCTGAGGCCTTACCTGCGGGGCCTCGAGCGAGATGGAGAATCGGTACCCCCGCCCGAGACCTTTCGTGCGAGGTCTCGAGCGAGACAGAGAATCGGTACCCCATCCGAGACCCTTCGTGCGAGGCCTCGAGCGAGGCGGAGAATCGGTACCCCGTCCGAGACCCTTCATGCGAGGCCTCGAGCGAGGTGAAGAATTGGTTCCCTGTCCGAGGCCCTTCGTGTGAGGCCTCGAGCGAGGCGGAGAATCGTTAGCCTCGGACAAGGTGGGGGTTAGCTAGTGGTTGTCTCTCGGCTTTGATTTTGACAGGGTCTAAGCGATTTTTTGGCTTTTGCTTAGGGGACCCCTTTTGTGGTACCCGACAGTAGCCCCCGAGCCTCGGGGAGAGTGTGAGCGCTCTCCCTAAGGTTTTGACGAGACTTGGCTCGCGGCAGCTCCTGGCGGGATGATGTTACGTACTTGAGGCCTCGGTGGGTGCGCGCAAGCGCACCCACTGGGTGTAGCCCCCGAGGCCCTAGAGGAGTGGATTTATTCCTCCAGAGACTTTTCTCGTGTCGTGCGAGGGGTTTTATTGTGTTTGCTGAGCCTATGAGGGCGAGTTCGGGTCGCTGGGTCTCGGCTTGGTTGCAGGAAGAACCCTCAAGCCTCTGCGCGGAGCAAGAGGGCGATCAAGAGTTTCCTTGTCTTTTTTGTGCGGCCCTCATGCATCCTTTTCATTTGGAAGGAGGGGTGGAGTATGCCAGGCTACCCTCGATGGGCACGAGCAATGACACCTCCGGTGAGATGTTATCGGGTAAGTCTGAGTGGAGGCCCGTGTCTCATTCAATAGGGGTCGACTCGCAGTCTAGAGACACACTCCAAAAAGTACCAGAGGGCTTCTCTAGTGGGTCCCAGGGCCATTCGATTGGCCTCGGGGGCTCGGTGCATCCCTACGGTGGGATCCCATTCGGAGACCTCCCTGCCGGTCTCGGACATGACTTAGGGCATCCAGGCAATTGCTTGCTTGGGCCTCGGCCATGTACGGGCTCGCCCATAATCATCCCTGACTCTGTTTGTCCTGGGGAGGCTGTCGAAACCTTCGAGGGCCCAGCCTTCGAACCCCTAGACCGTAACGGGCTTGGTGCCCTTTGTCGCGTTTTGCCGAGCCCCCTGTGTGTGAGTTCGGGTTGCTTGTCTTTGACCTGGTTGTAGGAAGAGCCCCCGAGCCTCTGCACGGAGCGAGAGGGCGATCAGGAATTTCCCTGGCTTTTTGTGTGACCCTCGTGCATCCTTTTCGTTCAGAAGGAGGGGTTGTTTGCCGAGCCCTTGAGTGCGAGCCTGGGTCGCTGGGTCTCGACATGGTTGCAAGAAGAGCTCCCGAGTCTCTGCATGGAGCGAGAGGGCGATCAGGAGTTTCCCTGGCTTTTTGTGTGACCCTCACGCATCCTTTTTGTTCAGAAGGAGGGGTTGTTTGCCGAGCCCTTGAGTGTGAGCCTAGGTCGCTGGGTCTCAGCATGGTTGCAGGAAGAGCCCCCGAGCCTCTACACGGAGCGAGAAGGCGATCAGGAGTTCCCCTGGCTTTTTGTGCGACCCTCATGCATCCTTTTCGTTTGGAAGGAGGGGTTGTTTGTCAAGCCCTTGAGTGCGAGCCTAGGTCGCTGGGTCTCGGCATGGTTGCAGGAAGAGCCCCTGAGCCTCTACATGGAGCAAGAGGGAGATCAGGAGTTCCCCTGGCTTTTTGTGCGACCCTTGCACATCCTTTTCGTTTGGAAGGAGGGGTTGTTTGTCGAGCCCTCGAGTGCGAGCCTAGGTCACTGGGTCTCGGCATGGTTGTAGGAAGAGCCCCCCAGCCTCTGCACGGAGTGAGAGGGCGATCAGGAGTTCCCCTGGCTTTTTGTGTGACCCTCGCGCATCCTTTTTGTTCGAAAGGAAGGATGGAATATGCCAGGCTACCCTCGGTGGGCGCGAGCGATGACACTTCCGGTGAGCTGTTATCGGGTAAGTCCGAGTGGAGGCCCTTGCCCCATTCGATAGGGGTCGGCTAGCGGTCCAAAGATGCACTCCAAAAGTACCAGAGGGCTTCTCTAGTGGGTCCCAGGGCCGTTCGATTAGCCCTGGGGTCTCGATGCCTCCCTACGGTGGGATCCCATTCGGAGACCTCCCTGTCGGTCTCGGACATGACTTAGGGCATCCCGAGCGATCGCTTACTCGGGCCTCAGCCATGTACAGGCTCGCCCATAGTTGTCCTTGACTCTGTTGTCCTAGGGCGGCTGTAGAAACCTTCGAGGGCCTAGCCTTCAAACCCCTGGACCGTAATGGGCTCGGTGCCCAGTTCCTTCATCTGAAAGGAATCGGGTGGAGGATATTCCCCTCCCATCGGCTGACAACGACAGGTGCGCCTTTTGAGGCGGTTTTCTCGGGGAGGCGGAACGGTGCCTGTCACTGCTGCGGTCGGATTCGACATAGTGTCGGCGGATGGGACATAACTATGTGTGCGATTAATAAGGAAAAGGTGGGTGCATGAGCGGTACATTCGGATCTGGATTAACTGTATCAGATTTGAGGGAAACTTCCCTGATTTCGTCGCCCGTCCATTTCACCCCCTTCCTGCATAAATACATAATGAGCCTCGCCTCTCCCCTCCTTACCTTGCCTGCATTCACCTTTGCTGCCCTCGAGCCGTTGCTAAGGACAGAGAGCGCCGAGGAGAAGAAAGGAGAAGGGCAAGAAAGAGAGGGAGAGGGAGCGAGCCTTACCGTCGTAGCCGCATTCTTCACCGCACTCATGGCCAGCGCTGTTGTCATTCAGGTGGATCCCTGGGGTCCATTCGATGTGTCCGTGGAGACACTGCAGTCGCTCGTTGATGACGGCCTCCTCCGCCCGGTTACCGACCCCACCAGGCCAGAGTGGATTGCTCCAGTGGGCGAGCAGGAGCCGAGGCCACGCGATGGCTACATCGTGAGCTTCGTGTCTTTCCACGAGCATGGTCTTAGCTTGCCGGCGGACTAGTTCATGCGGGCGCTCCCACACTACTACGGTGTGGAGCTTCACAACTTCAACCCCAACTCCATCGCGTAGGTGGCCATCTTTGTCGCCGTCTACGAGGGGTACCTGGGCATCGTCCCCCACTAGGAGCTGTGGCTCCACCTTTTCTAGGCGGGGCTCACCACCAAGCCGACGGGCATGGTGGGCATGTGGAAGGCGATGAGGGCCGGCGGTTGCACTCTCTAAGTGCGCCAAGACCGGCAGCACCTCTACATCCTGGCCCAGCTCGTGTCGTTCAACCGTCGCTAGTACAACAGCTGGTTCTACCTCTGCAATGATGACAATGGACTTCCCCCCTATACCGGGCAGGTCCTAGAGAGCCTACCAGAGAAGTGGAGGTACAACATCCTGGTGGCCGATCAGCCCAAGCTGCAGCCGCTCCTAGAGGGACTGGAGAGGCTGCAGAGCCACAGCCTTACGGCGGCTGTGGTCATGGTTGCCTTCCACCACCGGAGGGTGCTACTGCTGATGGCTTGGCGGTGACACCTGTTCAACATGACACCGGATGAGCCGATCGAGGGCATCCGGATGTCTGCCGTTGCCCTCTCTGATGAGGAGATTCTACATCGGGTGAGGGAGACGGTGGAGGGGCAGCTGAAGATCGGTGGTCTGACCCCATTCGCGATGCGCCCATCGCGGGGGTACCTCTCCCTAGTGAGTCACACGCCACTATGGCCCCCGAGGCCTCCTCGTTCCTCACCATTTCCTGTTCCCTCATGTGTGTTCGCCGTTCCCGCAGGGAATGAGGGATGTGCGAGCCTCCTCGCCTCCCATTCCCGAGGACGTAGAGCGGCGGGCGGTGAACCGGGTGCATGCCGAGGCACAAAAGAAGCAAAAGGACGCTGAGGAGGCAAAGCGCAAGAGGAAGAACCTTGAGCGCGAAGAGCTGGAGAAGCATCATCGGGAACAGAGGCACGATGGCCTCCTAGTGGAGTCGTCCCCATCCCCATCATTGTCAGACTCCTCGAGCAATGACAACGAGAGCGAGGTGGGGCGGGGTACCCTGGACCATCTCCCTAACATCGTGGGGATGGCGCCCGGGGCATCGGTGAGCAGCCCGGTGTTCCCAGGAAGAGGAGAGGATGCGTCGGGGCTGGCGATCGCCTGCCCTAGGGCTGAGGCCAACACGCCTGAGGCACGGGCATTAGGGAAGCGCGCCATCAGCCCAATGGGCTCGACGGCGGAGGCGACCCGATAGCCTCCGTAGAGGGTCGAGGTGGCGCTGGGGTCTAGCGAGGGCCGAGCGGCACCAACGGACATGGGGGCCGCGCCACCGCCGCCACCACCGCTATTGCAGAGGAGGAGGGACGCAGTGCCAAAGCGGTTGTGTCCCTGGTCGAGGTAAGTATTTTATCAGTGGAGTTGCAGCGTCTCCTGGTCATTCCTCAGTCGTATGCTGACCACGTAAGCATCTGTTTTCAGCTGGAAGCGTCATGTGGAGGCGCCCGCCTTGGCGCCACATAAGGCGCTCAAGGTGAGCGCCAGCTCCACTGCCCAATGGGTGGTGGAGGCACAAGCCGCCATACAATGTGGCGCGGCGTCGGCGTGGGCCAACCTAAAGGAGCCGGTTGCCTAGGGAGAGGCTACCGAGGCGGCCACGAAGCAAGCGGAGGGGGAGGAGCCTACGCCCCGTGAGGCCAAGGCCCATGAGTCATACGAAGCTAAGGCGTCCTCAGTCACTGAGGCCACCGAGGCCGAAGCTAAGGCCACTGAGGCCGAAGCCGAGGCCCTTAGGACCTCCGAGGCTGAGGCGACGGAAGCTGGGGCATCTAGGACCACCGAGGCTGAGGTGGCGAGGGCGGAGCGCCTGTGAAAGCTCTAGTTTGGTTTTGGTTAATTGATGAAACCCTAAGTGCTAACCTAGTTTATCAAAGTGATTATGAGATAGGTAGCACTACTCCAAGTGATGAAGCAATGATGAAGATCATGACAATGGTGATAGCATGGTGATGATCAAATGCTTGAACTTGGAAAAGAAGAAAGAGAAAAACAAAAGGCTCAAGGCAAAGGTATAAAATGTAGGAGCCATTTTGTTTTAGTGATCAAGACACTTAGTGAGTGTGATCACATTTAGGATAGATAGCCGTACTATTAAGAGGAGTGAAACTCGTATCGGAATGCGGTTATCAAAGTGCCACTAGATGCTCTAACTCATTGCATATGCATTTAGGATCTAGTGGAGTGCTAACACCCTTGATAATATTTGTGAAAATATGCTAACACATGTGCACAAGGTGTTTGTAGGGTTGAGACGGCGCTTTCGGGAAAATGAAATGTCTATTTTCTATTGCGCCGGATGCAAAATTCTTGGTGGTTGGCACATTTGAGCAAGGGTGAAGAAGTTAGAGTTGAAATAGAGTTGGTCGAAATGATGCTGGCGTCGGTCTACTGACTGGACGCTGGGTCACTCAGCGACCGGATGCTAAAAGGCTGCGTCCAGTCGAGCTATCAGACGGCACAGTCGCTAGGGTTGAGCACCGGACGCTGGTCTGCGTCCGGTCAAGGTGGACCGGACACGTCCGATCGAAAAAACATGCCTCGGGGAGCTTACTGGAAATGACCGGATGCTGGGGCTTCAGCGTCCGGTCAGTTTTGACCAGAGCATCCGGTCAGCTTTGTAGCCGTTGAAATCTGACGAACAGCGTTTGAAGCTAGTGATGCGTGGCGTCCATCGGGCGATCGGACGCTGAGGGCCAGCGTCTGGTCGGTATGACCGGAGCGTTCGGTTAGAGCGTGTTTTGCCCAGTGAAGGGGTACAACGGCTCTATTTGATGGGGGCTCTATTTATAGCCCCATGGCCGGCTCAAGGGACAATACTTGCACATTTTCATTGACATAACAACCTTGTGAGCTTAGCCAAAGCCCTCCCACTCATCTCCATCATTGATCCATCATCATTGTGAGATTGGGAGAGAATCCAAGTGCATTGCTTGAGTGATTGCATCTAGAGGCACTTGATATTCGTGTTGCGCTACGGATTTTGCTTGTTTTCTCTTGGTGGTTGCCACCACCTAGACGGTTGGAGCAGCGGTGGAGGATCGGCACGAGTTGGTGATTGTTCGTGGCCATCTCCGGTGATTGTAAGGGGAGTTGTACCTTCCTCGGCGGAGTGCCGAAAGGTAACTCTAGTAAATTGCTCATGTCATTGAGTTACCTCACTTGTGGGTCGGTTCTTGCGGTGTCCTATCGTGTGGACGAGGTTTGTGAAACACCTCTTAGCCGCTGAACCACCAAGTGTTGGTCGACACAACGGGGACTAGCGTGTTGGCAAGCACGTGAACCTCGGGAGAAAAATTGGTTGTCTCTTGTCATTTGCATTCTCTTGGTGATTGGCTTGATCTTCATCTTGTGATTGGTTCATCCCCTATACGGCGGTATAATCACCCTACTTACTTGTCTACATTCTTGCAAACTAGTTGATACAAGCTCTTTAGTGTAATTAGAATTGAGAGCTTGCTTTATTATTTACATTCATCTAGTTGAGCTCTTTGGAGTAGCAAGTTTGTGTGCCTAAGTAATCATTGCAACTAGAATTGTTGGATAGGTGGCTTGCAACCCTTGTAGAGCTAGAGCAAGTTTGCATTACGCTATTTGTCATACTAATCAAATTGCGCTAGTTAATTTGTAGATTTTTAAATAGGCTATTCACCCCCCCTCTAGCCATATTAGGACCTTTCATCCTGGGACCACCGAGGCCGAGGTGGGGGAGGCTGGCGTGGGCGCGGTGGAGCCAGCGGCCTAGGAAGCAGAAACGAAGGCGGCGCAAGCCTCGGTACCGCCCCTGGTCCAAGGCATGCCGCCATCGTGGGAGAGCGCCCGGGAAGTGGAGGTCCATTCGATCTCCTCCGATGATACTTCCCAGGGGAAGGGGGTGGTAGACGCCAAGGCGGCTAGCACCGCAGAGCAGCCAGCTTTAACCTCTGGCGAGGGAAGCTTGGCCCTCGTGCGGGTACAACCTAAGCCCCACGGGTGGGATCACCCACGTGTCTTGTGGTGAAGCCAGGACGACCCTGAGGGGGAGCCCCTATTCACTCTCGAGGACACGACCAAGGGGGGTGCTGGAGCACTTTCAAGCAATACCACCGTCTAGCAGAGCGGTCGCTATGGACAGTGCTATCCATCATGGCTAACGATCTACCCAGCGTCGCCCAGGTACGTGTCTTCTTTTCTCATGTGGCGTCATCATTTTCCCACATTTTTATGCAGTACTTGATGTCCATTTTGCCTATCTAGGAGCTCGAGGCCTGGTCCCTTGGGAAGTCGTTGTTCCTCCGACAGGAGAGGGGCGTCTGGGACTAGCTCTGGCAGCAGAAGGACCTGCTTGCCAGTGCCAACGAGCTTCTATCGGCGTGGAGCGTGGAGGTGGAGGACCTTCGCCTTTGCTGTGCTGATGCAAAGGCCGAGGCAGCCACGGTTCGGGAGCAAGCCGCCCCTCTATCGGCGTGGATCAAGGAGCTGGAGGAGGAGCTGACCCGGGTGGCCGGTGAGCAGGACACCTTCAGGTCCTAGGCTAAAGAAGTGATGGCCTCTACCAAGGCCATCGCTGGGTAGCTAGGGGCAGAGCAGGGTGCACACCTGCTGATGAAAGGCGCCCTGGCGGAGGCCCTTAAGGTGGCCGAGGCCTCCCGGACCGAGGTTTTGGTCTAGAAGGGAAAGGCCAAGGGTGAGTCCTGTTCCCCTTGTTTTATTTGTTTTTCCTGTGTTCGACCCCTAACTCCCTGATGTGATGCAGAGCTGGAAAGGGAGGCTTCTAGGGAGGTTGAGGCCTCTCGGGTCGAGGTTCAGCACTGGAAAGAGAAAGCCGAGGCCTCTCAGGTCAAGGTCCAGCGCTGGAAAGAGAAAGCCGAGGGTGAGTCCTGTAGGCCTTCGCCCCTATTTAGCTTATTTTCTTTTGCGCTTAACCCCATCCTGCTTGTTTTGGCATAGGGTTGGAGAAGGAGGTCTCCCGGGCAGCTGAGGCCTCTGTCACAGTGCAGGTGGTGCTCGAGGCCAAGATCGAGGAGCACAACGCGCTGCAGAGCACCGCCCGTACCGTCTACGAGGCCCTAGAGGTTGAGGGGGTCGAGTTGGGCAGCTCCCTTAGGAGCTGCTTGACCACGTTGAGCGGCCAAGTGCGCGAGCGACTCTGGGGAGCGCTGCACATGGGTGTCAAGCGCGCCCTTAGTGACAGCTACATCTTGGCTGAGGATGACGAGGAGGTCGATGCAGAGGTGGCGAAGCTGATGGAGGCGGCTAAAGGCCCCAGCACAGCGCTGGCCAAGCTGTTCAAAGAGGAGGTGGTTCCTCCCACACCGTTCGCCGACGCTGGAGACCCTGAGCCTTGACCTGGGCCAAAAGGGCCATGTAAATGATTTAGGATTTAGATTATCGTACCGTGACGCTTGTGGCCGTCGAGGCCTTTTTTAAAATACTCGTGTGTGCATGCTTTTTAATCGTTTTTATGGTATTTTTTAGCCTCTGCCTTCTGTCTCATTTCTGAACATATCATTTGCAAAAAACTTCCTCGGAACCTAAGCTGCTCGTTGAGGAAAAGGTGGTGAGGGAGTGCCGTAGCCTAGAGGCATAGGCCGTCTCATGGCTCGACCGGCCTTTTGGCCCTAAGACAGACTTTCAGTCCTTAGGTCTTTTACAATCGATTTATCAGAGAACGCTAGAGAGTTTGGCGTAGAAATTTATTCGAAAAATGATTAAAAATGGTGCCTAGGACTTAGGGGGTTCCCCCCTTCTAGCCCCCGAGGGAGGCTCGGTTCTGCAGAGGCAGAGCTGAGTCTTATTCGAGCCCCGTGATGGGCACCTCTATAGAGGCAGAGCCGAGTCTCCCTTATAGCGTTATCGTAACGCCGATCCCCCATCAATGGGCTCGAGGGGTTTCTTGAAAAATTAAAACATCTAAAGAACGCTTCTTTATTGTATTTTGAGAAACAATGTATAGAATGCTTAGAAATTTAAGGGTAGAAGCGACGTAGCTATTCTATGTTCCAAGCGTTGGTGGAGATCTCGCCCTTTTCGTTGGCTAGCTTGTAGGTCCCGGGCTTTAACACTTGGGCGACGATGTACGGCCCTTCCTGTGGTGGGGTCAGCTTGTGGTGGCCTTTGTTGCTCTGCCTCAGTCTTAGCACCAGGTCGCCCACCTTCAGGTCTCGACTTCGAATGCGTCGGGTTTGATAGCATCGTAGGGCTTGCTGGTACTTGGCCGAGTGTAGCAGCGTGACGTCTTGGGCTTCCTTCAGCTGATTGAGGGCGTCCTCGTGAGCAGTGTTGTTGCTTTGCTCGTTGTAGGCCTATAGCCTCAGGGAACCATACTCCAAGCCAGTGGGGAGGATGGCCTTGGCTCCATAGACTAGGAAGAATGGTGTGAACCCCGTGGCTCAGCTTGAAGTGTTCCTTAGGCTCCAGATGATAGACAGGAGTTTGGCAAGCCATTTCTTGCCAAATTTCTTCAACCGGTCGTATATTCTTGGCTTGAGGCCTTGTAGGATCATGCCGTTGGCATGCTTTACTTGGCCGTTTGTCCTAGGATGTCCTACGGCTGACCAAGCCACACGGATGTGATGGTCGTCACAGAACATCAGGAACTTGTGGTTGGTGAACTATGTCCTATTGTTAGTAATGAGGGTGTTTGGAACGCCGAACCTGTGGATGATATCAATGAAGAACAGCACCGCTTGCTCGGATTTGATTCGATTGATCGAACGAGCCTCGATCCACTTGGAGAACTTATCGATCGCTACCAGCAGATGGGTATAGCCCCCGGGGGCCTTCTGCAGAGGCCCAACCATGTCGAGCCCCCACACGGCGAATGGCCATGTAATGGGGATGGTTTGGAGGGCTTGGGCCGGGAGGTGCGTCTGCCGTGCATAGTACTGGCATCCCTCGCAGGAGCGTACCAACTTGGTGGCGTCAGCAACTGCCATTGGCCAGTAGAACCCTTGTCGGAAGGCATTTCCAATGAGCGTCTGAGGTGCTGCATGGTGTCCGCAGGCTCCTGCGTGCAAGTCCCAAAGTAGGGCTTAACCTGCCTCGGTGGTGATGCATCATTGGAGGATGCTAGATGGGCTTTGCCTGTACAACTCGTCGTTGCTGACGACATAGGTTTTGGCTCATCATGCAAGTCGTCGAGCTTTGGTCCTATATGCAGGAAGCTCTCCTCAAACGAGGCAATCAAGGAACGGGACTCGCCAGTTCGTGCCTTGGTTGGCTTCGGGAGGCTCCGTGTTGACTTCCATGACCTCAGGCCCGACCAAAGGGGTCTCAGTAATAGAGGGGGCCTCGAGCCCTGCGGTGGGCTCGACCGGTGGGCCCTCTCCTACCGTCGAGGCATAGTCGATGGAAGGCTTGTGGAGGTCTCTTGTGAAGACGTTCGGGAGGACCGAGGCCCGTGCCGACGCCATCTTTGCCAGTTCGTCCACGGCCTCGTTAAATTTTCATGCGATGTGGTTGAGTTCGAGACCGTCGAACTTGTCTTTAAGGCAATGTACCAGCTTGCAGTATGCCTCCATTTTGGGGTCATGGCAGTTCGACTCCTTCATCACTTGATCGACGACGAGCTGCGAATCGCCCCATATGTCGAGATGTCGTACTCCAAGTTTGATAACAATCATTAAGCCATTGACGAGGGCTTCGTACTTGGCTGCGTTGTTGGAGGCAGCGAAGTGGAGCCGAATCATGTAGCGGATGTGCACTCTGAGGGGCAAGACGAAGAGCAGACCCATGCCTACCCCGGTCTTCATCAGGGACCCGTCAAAGTACATGGTCCAGCATTCCGCCTGGACTTGAGCGGGTGGTAGTTGGGTGTCGGTCCACTCAGCCACAAAATCGGCCAAGACCTGAGATTTAATTGCTTTCCAAGGCACAAAAGGCAGTGCTTCCCCCATGAGTTCCATGGCCCACTTGGCTATCCTACCCGAGGCCTCCCGGTTATGGATTATCTTCCCCAGGGGGAAAGACGATATCATGGTCACCGGGTGGGACTCGAAGTAGTGACGCAGCTTGCGTCGAGCCAAGACTATGGCGTAGATCAGTTTTTGGATGTGGGGGTAGCGTGTCTTGGTCTCGGAGAGCACTTCGCTAATGAAGTAAATAGGTCATTGGACGGGTAAGGCATGCCCTTCTTCCTGCCTCTCGACTACTATGGCCACGCTAACCACTTGGGTCATTGCGGTGACGTAGAGCAAGAGGGCCTCGCCCTTGGCCGGCGGTACCAGGACAGGAGGATTGATGAGCAGTGCCTTGAGTTTGGCGAGGGCTTCTTTGGCCTCGGGGGTCCAAGAAAAGCGTTCGAACTTTCTCAAGAGGCGGTACAGAGGCAAGCCTTTTTCGCCAAGGCGCGAGATGAAGCGGCTTAGGGCCGCGAGGCATCCCATGACCCTCTACACTCCCTTGAGGTCTTGGATTGGTCCCATGTTGGTCACGGCTGATACCTTCTCCGAGTTGGCCATGATGCCGCGTTTCGAGACTATGAATCCCAAGAGCATGCCTTGGGGGACCCTGAAGACACACTTCTCGAGGTTGAGCTTGATGCCCTTCTCCCTGAGGCATTTGAAGGCTATTTCCAAGTCGCCGACGAGATCACTAGCCTTCCTAAACTTGACCACAATATCATCTACGTAGGCCTCGACGGTCCGCCTGATGTGCTCGCCAAAGACCTGGGTCATGCACCGCTGGTATGTGGCCCCTGTGTTTCTGAGGTCGAACGGCATAGTCACATAGCAGTACAAGCCGAATGGTGTGATGAAAGAAGTCACGAGCTGGTCGGATTCTTTCATCTTGATTTGATGGTAACCGGAATACGCATCAAGAAAATATAGGGTTTCGCATCCCGTAGTGGAATCAATGATTTGGTCGATTCGAGGTAATGGGAAAGGGACTTTTGGACATGCTTTATTCAAACCGGTGTAGTCTACACACATTCTCCACTTCCCATTTTTCTTCTTAACTAATATAGGATTAGCTAACCACTCTGGATGGGACACCTCCTTGATGAATCCGGCCGCCAAGAGCTTCTGCACCTCCTCACCGATGGCCCTGCACTTTTCCTCGTCGAATCGGTGCAGGCGTTGCTTCACCGGTCTAGAGCCGACCTGGATGTCCAAGGCGTGCTCGGCGACCTCCCTTGATATGCCCAGCATATCCGAGGGACTCCACGCAAATACATCGGCATTCGCGCGAAGAAAGTCGACGAGCATGGCTTCCTATTTGATGTCGAGGGTGGCATTGATCCTTAGTGCTCGGTCGTCGGGGCAGGCGGGGTCGACCGGGATGAGCTTGACAGCCTCCATGGGCTCAAAAGTCCCGGCTCGATGCTTGGAGTCAGGCACCTCGCTACCAAGCCAATCGAGGTTGACGATGAGGGTCTCAGCCTCTATGATAGCCTCGGCATACTCGATGCATTCGACGTCACAGTCGTATGCATGCTTGTACGTGGACTCGATGGTGATGACGTCATTGGGACCCAGCATCTTGAGCTTGAGGTAGGTGTAGTTGGGGACCGCCATGAACTTGGCATAGCATGGGTGCCCTAGGATGGCATGGTAGGTTCCCTTGAACCCAACCACCTCGAAGGTGAGGACCTCCTTGTGGTAATTGGAGGGAGTGCCAAAGCAAACGGGTAAGTCGATGCGTGTGAGGGGTCACGTGTGTTTCCCCGGTATGATACCGTGGAACGGCGCGGCATCACCCCGGAGCTGCGACTGGTCGAGCTCCAGGAGCTCCAGGGTGTTGGCGTAGAGGATGTTGAGGCCGCTGCCTCCGTCCATCAACACCTTGGTGAGCCGGGTGTTGCCGATGATCGGGTCAACAATGAGTGAGTACTGCCCGGGGTTTGGGACATAATTGGGGTGGTCATCTCGATCAAAGTGATCGCTTCCTGAGACCAGTCAAGGTACTAAGGAGTGGCCACCTTTATCGAGAAGACCTCCCAGTGCTCCCTCTTTTGCTGGCATGCCGTGAGGCACGCCGAAGGCCCACCAAAGATCATGAAGGCATTATGCACCTCGGGGAACCCATCGTCCTTGTTGTCGTCCCCACCGCCGGCGTCTTTCCTCTTGGCATCATCGTTGGGGAGTCCGAGCTTGGCGTAGTAACACTAGAGCATGGTGCACACTTCGAGGGTGTGCTTCACCAGGCCCTGGTGGTAAGGGCAGGGTTTCCTAAGCATATTGTCGAAGAGCCCGAGGCCTCTAGGGCCTTAGGGATTCTTGCAATCTGCGGCCGCAACTAGACCAGCCTCGAGGACCTCCTGCTTCCCTTGGTGACCCTTTTTCTTTTTCTTGGGGAGGTGGGGAGCTGACGCCCCAGGGGCCTCGTCTCCCCGCTTCTCCTTAGCATCATTGTCGGGGAAGATGGCCCCGACGGCCTCTTCGCCCGAGGCGAAGTTGGTGGCAATGTTGAGGAGCACGGCCACCGAGGTCGGCATGTTCTGGCCTAACTCTCGGACCAGGTCTCGGCAGGTGGTGCCGGAGAGGAAAGCTTGGATAATTTCTGAGTCGCCGATGCTGGGCAACTCGGTGCACTGCTTGGAGAAGCGTCGGATAAAGTCTTGGAGAGACTCGTCTGGCCCCTGGTGACAACTCTTGAGGTCCTAGGAGTTCTTGGGGTGCATGTATGTGCCCTGGAAATTCCCAATGAAGACCCTTACCAGGTCGCGCTAGTTGTGGATCTGTGAGGGAGGGAGGTGTTCGAGCTAGGCTCGCGCAGAGTCTGACAGGAACAACAAGAGGTTGCGAATGATGAGCAGGTCATCGTCCGCACCGCCTAGCTAACAAGCCAGGCGGTAATCGGCCAGCCAAAGCTTGGGGTTGGTCTCACCGCTGTACTTCATGAGGTTGGCTGGTTGCCAAAACTAGGCCAGGAAGTGAGCGCTGCGGATGGCCCTGCTAAAGACTCGAGGACCAGGTGGCCTAGGAGAAGGACTACAGTCCTCCCCACTATCGTAGCGACCACCTCAGTGCGGTTGGTAGCCTCGGGCGGGCCCCTCATTGTCGTGGTGCCATTGCCTGCTGACCACATCGTGGTCACCTTGTGCCTCGCGTTAGTCGCCAAGGCAATCGTGCACCGAGGGGGCCTTGTTGGCCATTGGTGCCCGAGCGGGCTCAGGATGAACCAAGGCCTCCCTACCCTACCGAGGCAATGCTGCGGGTAGTTCTGAGGCACCTCCGTGCCGTCTAGAGGTGGAACTCTTGGCCTGCTATACCACGGCGGTCTCGAGGAGGTCTCGGAGCTCACCGTGGACCAGTCGCCCCTCCGTGGTAGAGGGCTTATGCATTGTCCGGAGTAGCATCGCCGCTGCCACAATGGCTAGCACGATCGAAGATAGGGGGTTGCCCGCCCTACGTCACTGTTGATGCGGTGGTTGACATCGTGGGCCCTCCGCCGAGCTGCTCCGCCATCACCACGGCCCCGCTGCTCTTGCTCGAGGGTGTCTCGGAGCTACTGCAGAAGGAGTCGGTCCTGCTCGACCTTGGCCTGGAGCTCACGGAGCTGCTCTAGGTCAAGGCGTCGAAGTTCCTCATGGGCAGGGCTCTCGTTCCACGTCGCCGAGGGCTCGATGCATGGAGGTGTGGCGTCGCCTGCCCCTTCATGGCGCGGGGAGCGGTTGCCTGCCCCTTCATCCTCATCGCTCGCTCTCGGCATCCCGAGCCCAACGTGGAAACACTCGCGAGTGGGGTCATAAGTGCCTTTGTCGTCGGAGTCGGAGTAGCCAAAGTAGTAGTCGCTGCGGCCAAGAAGCGGCGCATGGCTTCAGGGTCGTGAAGCCCAGAGAAGTCCGCTCCGGCCCACGCCTCGTCCTCCTCTGAGGAGTCAGCGTGGGTGTGGGTTCAGGTCATGGCGTCGAGGTCGAGGGCGAAGCGTTGGTGGCATCCAGAGGGCTCCGCATGAGCAGAAGCGTAGGCAGAAGCGTACGCGACGGCGGTGTTGCCAAACCTGAAGGGGTACTGGGATGGTGCCATCGCCGAGCTTTGCTCTGCTGGAGTCGATTCCTTAGGAGGTGGCGGGACAGAGCTTGATGACGGGGCGTCGCTGCGCACCACCAGCATCTTTCCCTTGCCCAGGCTTAAGCTAGATAGGTCCCCAACTAGGGACTCCGTACCAACAGTCGGGCATGGGATACCAGCGGAGCGCAGTGCATCTCCCTAAGCTCGCACGGTGTTGAGGTGGTTCCGCCCACGTCGTGCCTGGCTAGCACAACGAGGGCGGCAGCCTGGGCGCTACCTGCACCTAGGCTACTGGTGCGTGATGTCGTCATCGGTCAGTGGGGCTCTAGGTGTGAGGAGTACCATATCGTACTCAGATCCTAGAGACATGAACTCTAGGCTCCCGAACTAGATCACCATGCTGAGATGAATTGGTCGTACGGGGTCTGCCATCCGAAACTCGTTGGGATGACGAAGCTAACACGTAGAGTTCCCCTACCTGACGCACCAATTATCGGTGTTTTGGACCGGCGGGCCCTCAACCAACTAGTGAAAATATACTGCGTGCCCCTAATCCCGGATAGTGATGTAAAGAGACACAAGGTTTATACTGGTTCAGGCAATAGATGCCCTACGTCCAGTCTTAGAGATCGATCTTGTATTCCTTGCATCGAAGTGCTTGTAGTAGGGGGTTACAAGCAGGGTGAGAGAGGGAGCTAGTCCCAGGTCTCTGCGTGGAGCGGTGTGAATTGCTTGAGATGTTTATCTCTTGCGGTGAGGAAGTGAATGTGTGTGTGTGTTCGTCTATCTCATATGTCCTCATTTGTCTATGCCTGTCCCTAGGAACGGCCCCAGTCTCTCCCTTTTATAGTTGAAGGGGGGACAGGGGTGATACATGTGTTTGCTACGCGGCGTCTTGTGAGCGGAGGTGGCGTGTCTAAGCCCTATAGCTTTCCACTGTGGCGGCATGGTCGATGGAGTGGTCTTGTCCTCGATGCACTGGAGCGACGCGCCGGTTACGCCCGATCCTGTGCGGCGTGGGAGCTCCAGTGATAGCTTGACGCAGGGCATGGTAGACGACGTGCCGGTCGCTGTGTGTTGACAGTGTAAAGAGCCAAGGCTCCGTTGGTGCCGAGGCCGAGCCATCGAGGGGGGCTCAGCGGGCGCAAATCCCGAGGCTGCCGAGACCCTGAAGCGGATTGCCAAGGCTCGGAGGGGGCAGTTGGTCCTGTACGCTGATTCTGAGGTTACAGTGACCTAGACTTGACTCCCCACGCCGCATTGTCCTTGGAGCAGGGGTTAGGTAGCACAGCGCAATGCGGGCGTCAGCCATGGACATAGTACCGAGCACAGCGGCCGGTAACCCTTGCCCCGTCCTGTCCCGGACGGCATGGTGTTGATGCGACTCCCATATCGTCAACCACTCCGTTGTGTCAAGCCATCGTCCGGCTGACGTCGCGGGAGTGTTTGGTCATGTTTGGTTGGACGTGACATTCCGTCAGGGAGATCGGTCGAGGTGGAGGCGGCAGGGCTATCGCCGAGCCGGCCTCGAGCGAGACGGAGAATCGGTTCCCCATCTGAGGCCTTACCTGCAGGGCCTCGAGCAAGACGGAGAATCGGTACTCCGCCCGAGACCTTTCGTGCGAGGCCTCGAGCGAGGCGGAGAATCGGTACCCCGTCCGAGACCCTTCGTGCGAGGCCTCGAGCGAGGCGGAGAATCGGTACCCCGTCCGAGACCCTTCGTGCGAGGCCTCGAGCGAGGCAAAGAATCGGTACCCTGTCCGAGACCCTTCGTGCGAGGCCTCGAGCGAGGCGGAGAATCGGTTCCGTGTCTGAGGCCCTTCGTGCGAGGCCTCGAGCGAGGCGGAGAATCGGTAGCCTCGGACAAGGTGGGGGTTAGCTAGTGGTTGTCTCTTGGCTTTGATTTTGACAGGGTCTAAGCGATTTTTTCGGCTTTTGCTTAGGGGACTCCTTTTTATGGTACCGGACAACAGTTGTACTAAGATGAAAGGCGTCAAAAAAAAATATTAAGCTCCAGTCCACTCAAATGAGGTCATTCACTATGCTCTAGCGCCTGCCATTCTCCACCACTGCCACGCTACCGCTGGATTCTCCGCCTCTACCCATGGCTCGAATGTCCTCCTGGCCGCCGGCCTTCTCCCTTCTCCACTAGAATTGTATCTAATCTGTGGTTTATGTCTTCAATCTTGTTCTCAGATGCCATAGCAGCCTATCGTCTATAGGGAGTTCACTCCGTACTTTAAGGCATGGTTGGAATAGAGAAATGCAAAATAGAAAACACAGAAATAGAAAATAAATGTAGGTACACAGAGGATTAAAAAATAGAAGAATTTTATGGTAATGGACGTTTGGAACACAGGAATATATGATCTTCTATTCTGGTGAACAAGTACTTGCTCATTCTTCCATTGGTATGTAGGAAAAATTTACCAATAGTTTGAAGTGCATGTTTTATTTACTCTATTTGATAAATGGCCGGAAAGCAAGCCTTTTCATATGAAAACAAAATTTCATTCCTTCGTACTAAACATCTTATGACGTAAGCAAAATATGATTTCTTTTTAATTTTTTATAAAAATCCTTCAATCGAAACAAATCCTTAGAGAAACCAAACTATTAAGTATTAATATATTTTTGTTTAATAATAAAATAGTGGATGGAAGGTACAAGTTTTTTTTAAATATTAGGAGGTACAGTTCGACGAATCATGGATAAACCTCACACGCCAGCTCAACTAATCTTTCTCCCAATCGTACCACATAAACCGCGCGTCGACCAATCCCGCGGCGCAACGTGTTGGGCGGCCGACCTCAGGCCTCACCCCTCCCCGCCCGGCGGCCCCCGAGTCGCCATTGCCTGCCCTCGCTCGGCCCGCCCCCCCCCCCCCCCCCCCCCCCCCCGCGCCCGCCACCAACCCCGCCTCCGCTACACGCTACTAAAGCCGAGCCCGCACGGCCGCGCACCCCCCACCATGCTCCTCCCCCTTCTCAGACCCCGCCCGCTCCTCCACCGCGCCGCGCGCTTTTCCTCCCCGCGCACCCGCCTGCTCCTCCGCCGCGACGCGCTCCCGCTCCCGCTCGCGCGCTCCCCGGCTGTTCGCATGGCGGCCTCGTCCGGCTCCGGCGCCAGCTCCCCTGCCCCGGCGCCGCCTGCTGCCGTGGTGAGTTCCCCGTCCCCCTTCGGTGCTGCTCCTCGTGCCACTCTAATGTCCTGCGCTGCGGTCAGTCCGCTAATCGTAGTCGTAGCAGTAATATCTTAGGAGTGAGATGCGTGCTTCCTGAATCGGTTAGGGCGTTCACTCAATACAGTGAGTAGTGACCGTGCCAATTGCCAAATGGGATTGGCTTCCGATGCAGCCCAAAATGACCGATGTGCTCTCTAGTAAAATCGCAGTGTTTTCTATGCTAGTACAATACAATCATCTACTCTGTCTAATGCTGTGGCATCCAGACCACAGCAAAGTTCCGTGTCAGTTCTCCTGGACTGCGCAAGGTTAAATATGCATTAGTCTGACTGCTAACTGTCAAGTGATCAGTACCAATCCGCACAAGTGTCATGACTCTGCAATGTTTATTTCCTGAGCATATACAATGATTTAACTGTTGTGAAGAAAAAATGTTAAAGGCTTAATCTCAGCAAACCGTTCCTTCTGCAGGTGCACAAGTCAAAGATCAAATTCTGCCCTGCTTGTGGAAGTCCGACGAAATTGGCCATACCTGATGGTGATGAGAAGATGAGGGCTGTTTGTTCTTCTTGTGGAAGAGTTCACTACGAAAACCCAAAAATGGTATGTGCTGAACAAATAAAAGAAAAATAAAATGATGCATATGCATTTGGATTTGTACTTTAAATCAAGACACTGATTTGCTTGATTCATAGAGCCCGTGTTTTTCATTCATGTATGAAGTGCTTCTAACGAACAGAACTGCTCCATTTTCTTCATACATTTATTTAACTGATTGGTGAAACAAGGGACTATAACTTTTTTTTTAACGTAAACAAGGACTATAACTAGCAATGAATTTTTTTGTTATATATGTGTAACATGTGTTGGCTGTTAATTTCTGACATTTACAATATATACCATCTGGATAGGTTGTTGGTTGCCTTGTGGAGCATGATAATAAGGTTCTCCTATGCAGAAGAAAGATTGAACCGGCTTATGGTCTTTGGTAAGTTCCCTTTGATGTTTTCCCTTCGATTTTTTGTTCTGATTTTAGTCTGCGCTATAATAGTTAATTGCATAACTGTACTATGTTTTTATATTCTCATGCAACAATTTTTGACTATGTACGACAGATGCAGATTTGCAGTATATGTTAGCCGGAACTTTTTGCCTGTACTGTTTAGGATACGACGCCATATTATAATATAGGTTTTCTGTATTGTTTTTATTTTCTTCTTTGTGTTAGGAATGGCTCTTTTCTGTTTTCATTTACAAACTCCCTAGCTGATAGGATTATGCTTTTCTTATCTTTTATTGTGGTACCAATCATTACAGTACCAATTTCATGTTCTTTCTGTCAAAACTTTTCTTAGTCTTGCGCACCATGAACAATTTTTTTTTATTGTTGAACATAGCAATCATGTACTGCTGTCCTCCAGTTTGATCAAGGTTACATTAACAGGACACTTCCTGCTGGTTATTTAGAGGTGGGGGAGTCTACTGCTGAAGGAGCCTCTAGAGAAACATTGGAAGAAGCATGTGCAGATGTAGAGATAATCTCACCTTTTGCTCAGTTGGATATTCCACTGATTGGCCAAGTGAGTGAAACTTTGGCATAGTCACAAAGTTATAAGTTACTCCGTCCACTACTTAGTTGATTATCTTTGTATTACGATGAGATGCAGTAGAGTTACATTATTTTCCGAGCAAGGCTGAAGACGCCCAACTTTTCACCTGGACCGGAGTCGCTAGAATGTGCACTTTTTGCTCTGGATGATATACCATTTGATTCTCTAGCATTTTCTTCAATCATTGTCACCTTAAGGATGGTATGCCCCCTCCCTGATGTCTCCCTGCCTGCTCCACATTTGCTCTGGTCGTCTATAGGTTTTACATTAAATGCTTTAAACATGTCTACTATTTGTCACAGTATACTGAAGATGTGGAGTCTGGAAGCATCAAATTTCACTATTGCACTATAAACAAAAGGTAAATCATCCCTTTTTGTAGTAACTGATCATTGTCATCGTTCATAATTCTGATGTCTTTTACAACTTAGGAAGTTTATGAATCTTGCTCTAGTTTCCTATGTGATCTGTTGATGTCTCACTGCAAATTTTCTGCAGCACTCACCTATAAGCCAATCTTGCAGCATGTTCAAGTTTACGAATCCTGCTCTAGTTTCCTATGTTGTCTATAACTTGTGTTATGCAACTTGGTTTACAGGTTAGGAGCCAGCCCTTCAGATCTTCGGAGTTTCGATATCGATAACCATATTGCTGTGTGAGGTTGAAAAGTTCTAAACCTTTTGCGATTGAGGGGAATGGTTTTGGCATACAACACTACAACAGGCACAAGGCAACACAGTGAAAACATTGCCATCAGATCGGCCAGTCTTGTCTGTTGAACCCCCATTGGAGCCTTGTTTGGCACCTCCCTGCAGATTGGAACAAATTTGAAGTAGGTGCTGGAACTGTAAATGATTCAGTATCGTAAAGCCTGGTTTAACCTTTTTAGGAGATTCTGCATTTGGATCTCATGGGAGGACTGATAATTGTATCGTAGTGCAGTAAATCTTGGGTGTAGGACTGAGCTATCCTGCATGCCATGGTTGTGGCGCTTCTTCAGTGACCACATGCTGTAATCTGGTTGCAATTGAATCCTGTGAGCTCTTCAACCATTTCAGTTGTAAAGCTTGTGTTGCATCTTCTTTTATCTTCAGATCGAACTGAGTGCTGAATACATGTGCAGCCTTGCTCGTTCGTGATTATTTGCACCCTCAAAACAGCAGAAAGTATACTTCGTCTTGTGACAGGTATACAAGTCCATCAAGTTTGTTCATCGAAGTCAAAAGGAAAAAGAACTTTGACTAGCAATATCTCTAAAATAATTACTTGAATGAAAACTCAAATATTATAAGATTAGGTTTGATTATGAATATAGATGTAAACCTTGCATTGCCAGTGGTACAGAATTTATTCTTGGTAAGTTAGGAAAGTACTCCCCCCATCTAAGAAAATTATACAATTTTAGGTGCATTCTTTGTTTAAAAAAGTTACCAAATATATAGGTAAAAATGTTAACGTTTATGGCACCAAAATAAGTATGGTATGAAAATATATCTCACAACAAATCTAACGATACTATTTAATATTATAAATATTGATGTTTTTTTATATATAGTTAGTTAAACTCAAAATACTCTAACTGTACTGTTTAACTTGTACTGTGCTAGAATTCTGGACGAAAGGAGTATCTATTACCTTGCATGAAAAGTAGTATACTACTGTATTAGAATTAATTACTCTTGAGCCCTTGATTATGAATATAGCATGTCACAACAACAACAACAAAGCCTTTAAGTCCCAAACAAATTGGGGTAGGCTAGAGTTGAAACCCAGCAGAAGCAATCAAGGTTTAGGCACGTGAATAGCTGTCTTCCAAGCACTCCTATCTAAGGCTAAGTCTTTGGATATATTCCATTCTTTCAAGTCTCCTTTTATTGTCTCTAACCAAGTCAACTTCGGTCTTCCTCTGCCTCTCTTCATGTTACTATCATGGCCTAGGATTCCACTACGCACCGGTGCCTCTGGAAGTCTCCGTTGGACATGTCCAAACCATCTCAACTCGTGTTGGACAAGCTTCTCTTCAATTGGTGCTACCCCTAATCTATCACGTATATCATCGTTCCGAACTCGATCCCTTCTTGTATGACCGCAAATCCAACGCAACATATGCATTTCCGCGACACTTATCTGTTGAACATGTCGTCTTTTCGTAGGCCAACATTCTGCACCATACAACATAGCAGGTCTAATCGCCGTCCTATAAAACTTGCCTTTTAGCTTCTGTGGTACCCTTTTGTCACATAGGACACCAGATGCTTGCCGCCACTTCATCCACCCTGCTTTGATTCTATGGCTAACATCTTCATCAATATCCCCGTCTCTCTATAGCATTGATCCTAAATATCGAAAGGTATCCTTCCTAGGCACTACTTGACCTTCCAAAGTAATATCTTTCTCCTCCCGAATAGTAGTGCCGAAGTCATATCTCATATACTCAGTTTTAGTTCTACTGAGTCTAAAACCTTTGGACTCCAAAGTCTCCTGCCATAACTCTAGTTTCTGATTCACTCATGTTCGGCTTTCATCAACTAGCACTACATCATCCGCGAAAAGCATACACCAAGGGATGTCCCCTTGTATGTCCCTTGTGACCTCATCCATTACTAAGGCAAACAAATAAGGGCTCAAAGCTGACCCTTGATGTAGTCCTATCCTAATCGGGAAGTCATCTGTGTCTCCATCCCTTGTTCGAACTCTAGTCACAACATTGTTGTACATGTCCTTAATGAGCTTGACGTACTTCGTTGGGACTTTATGTTTGTCCAAAGTCCACCACATAACATTCCTTGGTATTTTATCATAAGCCTTCTCTAAGTCAATAAAAACCATGTATATGTCCTTCTTCTCCCTATATCGCTCCATAACTTGTCTTATTAAGAAAATGGCTTCCATGGTTGACCTTCTGGGCATGAAACCAAATTGGTTCATAGATACCCGCGTTATTGCTCTCAAGCGATGCTCGATAACTCTCTCCCATAGCTTCATAGTATGACTCATCAACTTAATTCCTCGGTAATTAGTACAACTTTGAATATCCCCTTTATTCTTGTAGATCGGTACCAATATACTTCTCCTCCACTCATCAGGCATCTTGTTCGATCGAAAAATATGGTTGAACAGCTTGGTTAGCCATACTATAGCTATGTCCCCAAGACATCTCCACACCTCGATTGGGATACCATCCGGTCCCATCGCCTTACCTCCTTTCATCCTTTTCAATGCCTCTCTGACCTCAAATTATTGGATTCTCCGCACAAAACGTCTATTGGTGTCATCAAAAGAGTCATCCAACTGAAAGGTTGTGTCCGTATTCTCACCATTGAACAATTTGTCAAAATACTCTTGCCATCGATGTCGGATCTCATCCTCCTTCACCAAAAGATGCTCCCTTTCATCCTTAATGCACTTAACTTGGTTGAAGTCCCTTGTCTTTCTCACGAACTCTAGCCATCCTATAAACGTCCTTCTCTCCTTCCTTCGTACTCAAACGTTGGTAAAGATCCTCATACGCTCCCCTTTACCACACTTACAGCTCGCTTTGCAGTCTTCTTTGTCACCTTATACTTCTCTATGTTGTCCATACTCCTGTCATGGTACAAGCGTCTATAACACTCTTTCTTCTCCTTAATAGCCCTTTGGACTTCCTCGTTCCACCACCAAGTATCTTTAGCCTTGCCTCCGCTTCCTTTGGTTACTCTACACACCTCTGAGGTCACCTTACGAATGTTGGTTGCCATCTTCTCCCACATGTTGTTTATGTCTTCTTCTTCCTTCCAAGAGCCCTCTTTGATAACCCTTTCCCTGAATACCTCTGACGTCTCCCCTTTCAGTTTCCACCATTTTGTTCTTTCAATCTTAGCTTGTTTATCCCTACGGGCACGCACCTGAAAACGAAAGTCTGCCACCAAAAGCTTATGTTGAGAAACAACACACTCTCCTAGTATCACCTTGCAACCCAAGCATGCTCGTTTGTCCTTTCTTCTTGTGAGGACAAAGTCAATCTGGCTAGAGTATTGTCCGCTACTGAAGGTCACTAGATGAGATTCTCTCTTTCTAAAGAAAGTGTTGGCTATCATCAGGTCAAAAGCTACCGCGAAGTCTAGAACTTCCTCTCCATCCTAATTCCTACTACCATACCAAAACCTCCATGAACTGCCTCGAAACCTGCGTTTGTAGTACCTACATGTCTATTAAGATCTCCTCCTATAAAAAGCTTCTCACTATTGGGTACAGCTCTAATCAGGCCATCTAAGTCTTTCCAGAACTGTCTCTTAGCACTCTCGTCGAGGCCTACTTGGGGGCATACGTACTAATTATGTTCAAGACTATATCACCAATGACAAGCTTGACTAAGATAATCATATCTCCTTGCCTTCTCACTCCCACCACACTATTCTTGAGGCTCTTATCAATCAAAACTCCTACTTCATTTCTATTCGCAACTGTCCCTGTGTACCAAACCTTGAAACCTGTATTGTCCACCTCCTTCGCCTTCTGACCCTTCCATTTAGTCTCTTGAACGCATAATATATTTACACGCCTCCTAGTCGCGGTATCAACTAATTCTCTTAACTTACCTGTAAGCGACCCTACATTCCAACTGCCTAAACGGATCCTAGTTGGTTCGACTAGCTTTCTTACCCTTCGCACCCGTCGAATCAGATGTGAAGACCCTTGCTCATTTTTCATTACACCCGGGCGCCGATGTAGCGCGCCACTAAGGATGCGACGACCCGATCCTTGATCACTTGACACCGTGCCCAGATCGCGACACGGCGCGTCGCGGGGGTGACGACCCGGCCTTTGCTTATTTAACACCATACCTGGGTTCCGATATGGCACGTCGCTAAGAGGGTTACGCCCCAACGATTTTCTTTCGGGTTTCAGCTCCATTAGAATGGCTAGATTTAATGTTGGCTCGCCACGCCTAACACAACCCTTCTCCTTTACCAGGGCTTGGGACCTGCTATGTTGAGACAACATAGGCGGAGTTGTGAATATAGCATGTCAATCTTCTTTTTTCCTTTTGCGAATATATAGTTATATAGTATGTCGATCTTGCGCTGACAATCTGTGCAAATTTTTAGATATTCGTTGTTAGTTTGACCTAGAACAAATCTGGATGGTTTTATAAGCATTGTACACGTGCAGCCTATTTACCCGGCTCTAGGAGCATGATGGCTTAGTGAGACCATGGCTTTGAGTCACTGCAGTTTATTCAGGTCACCACCGAGGTGAAAAACCTGCAGAATTGGGATAACGGGATTGCCGGCTGGTAGTGTATCCGGGCTGGATGGATCCCGCTTTATCAAGCACATTCGATTCGAACAAGCGGGCGAGGAACTTATCCGCAAGGTCCCGGACCACAAGCGCCATTCGCGCGATAAGTGTCCCGCATGACGGCACTTATCACCTTGGGAATATGACCACTTTGTGCCCTTTCTTTTCTCTAACAATATTCTCGAGCACCAGGCTCCCGGTAATGTAAGAATCATACAACGGGATGCAAAGCTATGGTAGTATCATTTCAGCAAAATATACGTCCCTGGCGCACCAAAAACAGAAGTACAGACGCACCAAAGAAGATCACAATTATTCTCTAGCGGGCTCACAGGACCCTCACAGCGGAAGCAGAATGCACATGAAAATTACAAAAGATAGAGCCCAGTGGAGTGATTAGGTGCCCTGTTCGCTTGGCTTATAAGCCGTACTTTTTCAGCCAACGAATAATATTTTTCTCTCACAACAAATCAGCCAACAGTACTTTCATCTATGGCTTATCAGCCAAGTGAACATTGCGCAGCTCCTGCGACATGTCCTTGGGAAAAACCTGCGACATGTCCTTGGGAAAAACTGGCGACGGCAAGCATCGCTTGAAGATCCTCAGGGCCATTGACATCCTTGTGTCAGCGCACACTAAAGCACAGCAGTTGGAAATGTCATATCGATGAGGTGTTGCTTATACCTTGTTCTCAAGTACAGCTCCATCTGGAATCTCCAACTTCGCTCCAGACTTCGCAGTGATTGTCACCTTGCCCTAGGGATAGCACCAAAAATATGAATCAGGCACTATTCAGTAACACAGATGCCACAACTCAACGAGGAGGCGGTATGGAGTGGAATGACCAGATACAAGACCATATCAGACAAACAGCTGACAAAATTTGCACCAGGTATTCATGTCCAAATACAACGTCATACAGTGCCTAAGCGGCAAATATGGCAACAAAGGAGAAAGAAGAACCATCCAATCACAAAGTTTACCTTGAGTGTAATTCCAGAGCCAAACCAGACATCACCAGAAACCTTCAAGCTGTCAAGCTCGACGATGCTGGGGATGGACTTGAACTGAGCAAGGAAATTGGCAACCTGTATTAGGGGGAAAATATTTCATCAGTGCTTGGTGATCAACACCAGTTGAAATGAGTGGCAGTTTTTACTGATCAATGGTTTCATCAGCATTTCCCCTATATTAATTAAATATAAACGGCAGTTCCTGCCAGTTTACGTTAAAAAAAATGGTTTCATCAACACATTACTCTGTTTTTAAAGATATATTCATTATCTTGGAGACAAACTGCTTTACCTTCTTGAACTCAGGTCCAAGCTCAATCGAAGGGTTAGCTGGATTCGCTCTGGATGGGTTGCGGATGACAAAGCCATCAACCAAGGTGTAAAGATCAGACTGTGGAAACAAAAATGAGCATAGCATTGAGCCATCAACAAAATGGAGCTTAGAACCAGGCTTATTATGATATCAGACTAACAAAACATTGAGATGCATCCAGAAATAGCTGCACAAGCAACAAGTCAGATGTGGCCTTCACTGGGAGAAATCTTGAGCGAGGAACATTAATTCCAATCGCTTTGTCGAAGAACTAGTTAAAGGTAACAAAAGTATCAGAGCTCGAATATAAGGAAAAAATGGAACAAAACTGAGTACTGGGACAGGGAGTTGTTTGCGTACCCGAATAGCTGCACCAGCTGCAGTTTCGAGTTGAAGGACTTTCACACCATCAACTTCCTGTAAATGCCAACTTCTTAGTAGAAGAACCCAACATTTGTAATATCACTCAACAAAGAATCTGATTGATGCACTACAATATAAATGCTATGCAAAGGATATCATAAAGATTCAGATAGGTGACATACCTTGGGGTTTGGAATAATTTCCATCTTAAGTGCCTCAGCCTCTACGAGTCTTTTAATAGCTTTAAGGTTCACCCACCTGTTGGGCAAGAACTGTTAAAGAAAGAGATTTTTTCCCCTTAAAAGGTAGGCTAGGTTTCTTACAAGTTGTTAGTGTTGAATATCTTAAACTTCTCGATTGATTTAAATTCATTCACCTGGATAGAGATACAAGAGAAATAGAAAAGGTTGTGTTAGCTCTTACTACAAAAGGCCGATGAAATCATGGAACAGATTATGAAACTTTAAGTAACACAGAAACAGCAACATACATGCTCATCAGGTACTTGGGCAATCTCCAAAAGCTGCATAAATATCATAAAATGAATGAGTATCATCTTATTCTAGAATCCCAGAATGAACAAGTAAGCATAATTGTCTGTCATAAATACAAAGTTCTAACTTTCGAGTACTTAAAGGCTCAAAAACCTCTTTTTGATGTCGAAACCAGTAAAGATGGGCAATAAACTAGCAGTGTGCAGAGAAATTATTCAAGTTGAGCAACAGACAAGTGTACTGTGTACCTGAACTCTTCCTTCATAAGAGATGAGAGTACCGCCCTTAACATCAGCCAGCGTCTTTGGAGTTACCTAGAATAAATACAGTTCTTGAGTTTTATGTTGCACAAACTCAACAGCAGTATAAACAAGACATTCTTGCATACCTCCATGCAGTACTCGTTCTGGTTATTGATCAGATGGTTTAAGATCTCTGTGCTGATTAAGGATACAATTTTCAATTCAAAGCACATGGCAATAGTAAGTAGTAACACAGGAAATAAATTATGCAAATTTGATCATTCTATTTGGATACTGATGTCGACAATAGCACCCAAGTTATCTGAGTTTGCAATGAAGACATACTCCTTGCCCTGATATAGGATTGGGAAACAGATTAGCAAAACAACAAGATAAATGCTCAGTTAAAGCTATCAGTGTACTACTGTACTATTGTGGTTTCATCTATTAGTCCATAAAAAGGTTCTGGAAGTTGCATAGTTATTTCAGTATATATTTCTCAGGAAGAAAAGAGAAACAGCCTCAATATTCAATTGCCTCAGAAACAGGCTTGTCTTTTATTTTGCCACAACTTGCACTCTCTTTACATAGAAAGCATTGAAGGGCCTCAAACAGTGAAATATGATTTATGAATCACGCACAAAAATAGTACATTGTAAGGGAATATAACTTATTTTCCTTTTCATGAAGTAACCCTTCGTAATGTAGAAGACTATAGCAATTAATATTTAACTGCAATCTAAAGCTAAAAAGATTTAATATCTGGAAACCATAGTACAAAATCAGTTTTCAGATCACTTATGCTTGCCAACTACAGAGAGAAGCTTGATGTGACTTCTGCTTACCTGAGCCAATAAGATGTCAAGTTTTCCGCTGTTATTCAAAGAGGGGAACACATCACCATGGCCTGGAGGATACCTTTCACATCAAAAATCACAATAATCAGATGGGGCTATTGCATTTATGCAGATATGCTATAAATGAAGTATGGTTCAAACTTTTTTTTTTGAAAGTAATATGGTTCAAACTATATCTAAAAGCCTTCGCCATAAATAATCCAACAAGCAAAGTAGGATTCCATTGGTAGCAGTCATTGGAAGAATATTTTGACTTTTACAATAACCTACTCCCTCCGTTCCAAATTATAAGTCGTTACAAGAATCTTGGAGAGTCAAAGCATCTTAAGTTTGACCAAAATTATAAAGAGAAACACAAAGATTTAGTTTGGAAGGTCAGGTAGTGCCTAGGAAGGATACCTTTCGATATTTAGGATCAATGCTACAGAGAGACGGGGATATTGATGAAGATGTTAGCCATAGAATCAAAGCAGGGTGGATGAAGTGGCGACAAGCATCTGGTGTCCTATGTGACAAAAGGGTACCACAGAAGCTAAAAGGCAAGTTTTATAGGACGGCGATTAGACCTACTATGTTGTATGGTGCAGAATGTTGGCCTACGAAAAGACGGCATGTTCAACAGATAAGTGTTGCAGAAATGCGTATGTTGCGTTGGATTTGCGGTCATACAAGAAGGGATCGAGTTCGAAACGATGATATACGTGATAGATTAGGGGTAGCACCAATTGAAGAAAAGCTTGTCCAACACCGGTTGAGATGGTTTGGACATGTCTAACGGAGACCTCCAGATGCACCGGTGCGTAGTGAAATCCTAAGCCAGAATAGTAACGTGAAGAGAGGCAGAGGAAGACCAAAGTTGACTTGGGTAGAGGCAATAAAAGGAGACTTAAAAGGATGGAATATACCCAAAGACTTAGCCTTAGATAGGAGTGCTTAGAAAACAGCTATTCACATGTCTGAACCTTGATTGCTTCTGCTGGGTTTCAACTCTAGACTACCCCAACTTGTTTGAGACTTAAAGGATTTGTTGTTGTTGTTGTTGTTGTACATATATTTGGTCAAACTTAAAAAACTTTGACTCTCCAAGATTCTTGGAATGACTTATTATTTGGGACGGAGCAAGTAATAGAGAAAACTAACCAGCCATCCTTCCCAGATATACTGCGAGGATACTGGCTCTGTAGAAGGGCGTACCCAGTGCAGAAACCTCCCGCTCTGTGCGGGGTCTGGGGAAGGGTGTTAGTGGCAAGCCTTACCCTCGCCTGTGCAATGCGAGGAGACCGCGACTCGAACCCGGGACCTTCCGGTCACAGGCGGTAAGACTCTACCGCTTGCATTGCATGCCACTCCAGAATGTCATATAATTGAAATCTAAGTGTAGTTGAAGTATAACACAAACATGCCACAAACCTGATTGAAAGTATGAATTTCAATGTTGGAGTTGGAATACTTCTCAACAATCTTCAGGGAAGAGAAAAGGTAAGCGGCAATCATGTTAGTACAAGTCTAAGACTCGTCATTTAATGAACACAAAAGCATGTTAGTACAGGTCTAAGAACTCATCAATTTAATGAAGACAAGCAAAGGGGATACGGAACCTTCTGTGTGTCATCATGGGTGTTGAAAGAGTTCATCAGAAGTAAAGGGACATAGCATCCATACTTCTTGTTCAGGGATTGCAGACACATGTAAACTAATAAGGCATAGACTGATACTGCCATATGCAAAGAGTAAGAAAAGATGTTCAGGTTAATGAAGAATACCTCAATTTGAATCACAATAAGGTCAAGGAATGTGAACCCATTGCGGACTTCAATGACAGACCTGCAATCCATAGGAATCTTAGTTGTGCAAACCCTAGTTATTTGGACCAGACCGGACCGGCGGTCGGACCGGTAAAAGACCGAACCAGAGACTATACCGGCTCGGTTCACTTAAAAGACCGTTCATGCAATTAGACCGCTAAAAACCGGTTGAACCAGCCGGTTTTTTAAGGAACCGGTGAACCGGCCGGTTCCATGTCAAACCGTCCGGCTCTGGATTGGTGGCGTGTGTGCTCCCTTGCGTCGCCTCCTGGTGCCCGCCTGTGCAGTTGCTGCCGCTGTGTGCGCTTGGAGCCTGTACAGTGCGCATACCTTGCCTCTGCATGTGCTGTTGACTTTTGTGTTGCTAACGTCAGCTCATGTGTGCTGCCTTTTGAATTTCAAATTTTCATAACTTTTTTATATGATCTCTAAATTAAACAAATGATATATCCATTTTGACTATCTCAACGAGCTCTTTACAATGGTAAACTCTATTTTAGCATTTGAGATTGTTTTACAGTAATGAATATTTGAATTACTATTAGATCTTTTTTGTACTAATTAATAAGTGTTCCATATACTATGTTTCTATGGGTATATTTTGGCATATCCTATAAAAAAACTCTATAATACCAAAAAATTTGTGGACTTGTGGCTAGATTTGTTGGAAGTTGGTTATATAATTGTGTTTTTATCATCTTATCGGTATATATGTTGCTAATTATATGTTGTATATCATTATGTTGTACCGGTTCAAAGTATTTGTGGGCGGTCCAATTCATCCGGTCCAAAACAATTGAACCGACGGTTCAACCGGTTCCTAACGGTTGGACCAGTGAACCAGTGAACCGACAGCCTCACCGGTTTGATGTCCGGTCCGGTCCTAATAACTGTGGTGCAAACTGCTCAAAGATGAAGTAAGAGCCCATAAAGCCATAACATCTCAAGGATCATGCATAGCAGCACAAATAACTAATTAATTTATTAAAAAGTGTATCAGGTGACTAAGTGCGGCTAATACCTATCAACGTTGTTCCACTAGATTAAGTGAACAATGATATGCTGGGAAGCCTTATGACGCATAGTAATTAACCAACAATTCGATTACAGATGTGTCAGCATGTCGATGCACTACTAGTTGAGGCATTAAGAACACTCCGTAAGAAAGTAATACAGACAGCTGCAGCACATTAGGAGTCGAGCAGATAAACAATTTGATCACCTTATCACATCAAACAACATATGCACACAACCAATCATCAATTCACTCATTTTGAAGATGGAAGGAGGTCTAAACCTATTGGAATCTCAACACAGTGAAAAGGGACAACAGTATGAGCATTTGAAAGTGACAACTAAAGTATTCCATTCCCATATTCTTGGAGATCACAGACATTGAAAGCTCCACTGGTGGGGCCAATAAAAACAGCATTAATAGGACAGGTCATACTATAACAATGACACGGTACACTGGCATTTGAGCATATGCACACCAAAATCCAAAGAACAACGCAATTGCGGTAGTTGTTGAATCATCTGTGTCCATTAGAAAAAGAAAACCTTGCACCAACTACAAAACTATCGACCAGGAAACTAACGAACAAAAGTAAAAAAAACCAGAAACAGACAGCTTGAATAATAAATATTATATTATTAGTGCTCAACCAAAAACCATGTGCAGGAAGATCAACATCTAGTTTTCAGTGTTGCTCGGAACATGTATGTAATGAACAAAGACACAATCCACATATTCACAGGCTAGCTAAAGAAAAATACAGTTTCTAGTCCCTTCATAATTCAAATGAAGCTATATACATGATCCAACACATGAGAGCTGGTAAAATTCAGCTGACAGTAGTGGAGAGGATGGAGATGCACTCACTTGGGACCAGTGCAGCCCATGGTCGTCCCGAGCCCTCTGTTAAGCTTGAGCACAACGAGCTTGTCCAGCAGCTGCTTCGTCTCCTCGAGATCTACCTCACAAACACACGATCCAATCAGCGTTCACACGCAGTGCGTAAAAGATCCCCGATCGGATCCACCCGCAACAACAACCACACTACACTCAATTAAGATCAAATCGGAAAGGGTGATCATACCTTCGGGAGGCTACGCGAGGGTGTCGTACGGCACCACCTCATCGGTCAGGGTCTGGATCTTGCTCCACTCGATCTGCTCCGCCTCCCCACTACAAAACGCCACAGCACACATAACTCAACTGACAAGTCGATGCACACAAAGCAACCATACAGAACAAATCTGCGGGATCTACTTACCTGAGGTAGCGTGACACGAGGCTGATGAACCCGGCCTTCTCGTTCTCGCTGCACGGAAAACCCACTCAGAAATCAGCAAAAACGGGAGGCCAAGCGATCGGGTGGCAAGATCTAAGTGCGGAGGGGAGTGGGCGGGGGACTCGCCTGATCTGGTCGAGCTTGGCGACCTCGGTGCGAAGCTTGTCGAGCTTCTCTGCCTCAATCTCGGCAACATTTTCATCATCAATCTCAGCCTCCTTGAGTTCCGGAGACGATCCTTCTCTGTGATCACCGCAACCTTTCCCACCACTTTCAATGACCTAAAAGGATTGTCATTCTGTCAATATCACGGAGCTAAAGAAACAAGTCGTAGCATAATGACAAGAGAAATATTAACGATTTTGAAGAAAGATCAACAAGCTCCGCTGAGAGGATCCTCACTGCAAAAGGATACTTGGATTCAAAAAATTGACGCAAAAAGTAAAATACCATCCCACTAAACAGTAGGGTTATGAAAATGTTCTAATCATAGAATGCTAGAATCAGTCATCGTGAACTAACATAATTTCTTGGCCTGGTGGAGGCACTATCATTATTACACAGTTCAACCCGCAACTTCATATGCATAAGAGCACTTGACTGAGTATGTTTATCAAGCTTCATTTGTACAAGCTGAGGAAGTACAGCAATGCTCCCCCTGTCCTATCAGTCTAGCACACTAAAAACTTTTTTAAACCTACCTATTGACAGCCTTCTGGAGATTTCAGGTCCCTCACTCTACCCTACCATGTTGAATGGTGTAAAATTATAAATTACATTTTGGTATTTTGAATATGTCCTGAATGGGGTTTTCATTTACCATGCAGGGAGTGGACCAATTTAGTAACAATCCCCTTTGCCTAAACAAGGGGAATTTCCTAACTTTCTCAATAAAATCTAGAATGGTGTAGTCCTAATTAAACTAACGTTTAACTGTCAAAAGAGTGAAGTAGATTGAGAAAAAATCTTTCACAGATATACCTTCTGCTGCTCATCATTTTCCCAGTAATCTAGACGTTTGTATGCAGCCCATGGCTCCATGAGACTGCACAAAGAAAAAGGTAAAAAAAATACATTGCACTATACCAACGAGAGTGGCATGTTTTTTGCAATAAAAAGGAAACTTACAAATGAGGCGCTTCCAATTCATTGGTGGCAAACATCACCAGATGAACAATCACTTGAGCAACAACTGTGCCCAGATGAAATGCAGTTACACGAAATACACAGGCTGCTTGAACAACTTCTTCTTTTTCTTCCCCTGTTACACGAAATAGCAATTACAGTTTCAAAGCATAGTTAATAATAGTAGAAGCATAAAAAGAAGAAGCATAAGGTACATTCAGTGTTGCATACCATCTCCTCTGTTGATGTGGTAGTTTCATCTTCAACTATCTCACTAACCTTCATGTTCTCAGCACCATGGACTTCATTGTTTCTAGCAAGCATAAATGCTCCTAGAATCTCACTATTATCTCTTTCTGTTCTCCACTCACGCAGCATTGACTCCAAAACATCACTATTATCTCTGTGTTTGCTCTCCATAACGTCACTATTACCTCTCCGTCTCAGTGACCTCAAATTATGCAAAAGGAGCTCTTTTAGAAGAGGGCTTTCTCTGGCCACTCCTAACTAGGTCCAACCATTAGGAAGTTCAAGATGTTCAGGCACACTATTCATATATTTGCAGCATATCTCTTGATCACATGAGCCCAGGCTGTTGTAACTTGTTGCTAGACCGATTATGAGATTGTGAACATCCATGTGTTCTGTAAATGAAAAATGGTGGTACAGGACTTCTAGAAACTTCTAAAAGGCAGACTCTGACACATATATTTGCCAAGGAGGAGATTTCACAAACTTTGACAAGTGGCTAACGAAGAGGGCATACTTTCTGTCCCACAAGAAGAATGGAAACAGATGTCTATGCAATCTTCGCAAAGTAAGAAGTACTATGCGGACCTTATTCTCTGTAGAACTGAAGGCACTGGGCCTTGTACGGATATAGAGTTTTCTCTCTTCAGAAACAACAAGATCAGATACCAGGAAGTTTCCACCAAAATACAGATTCTGATAATATGATTCAATCACGTCCTGGTGTGCACTTGATAGGATACGGCGGTCCAGCTCTCTCATCTTGGGGCAGGTCCTTCCAGTACATAGTAAACCATCTATGATTAGTGGGTAGTACTTGGCAAACTGTTCAAGCAATATATGCCCAGGAGGCAGCTCCCCATCCTGATGCCTCGCCATGTGCTTGCTGAAATTAAATAATACTCCCTCCGTTCTTTAATATAAGTCATATAGATTTCTAAAGAAAATTCCAAAATATAGGTACGTATCAGCTCTCACGCCGATTAGTTTGGAAACCTTCCCACCGTACATAGCATATGCCCCAACCAATCCCTTGGATTTAGGAAGCAATCTGATTGGGAGGGAGAAGATGGCCTGATTTTCCTTTTTTTCCTCGGTCTCACATCCTTCCCTAAGCCGTGCGTTAATATTGGTGCTAAAAACTATATGGCTTATATTAAGGAACGGAGGGAGTAAGGAAATAGAAGTCAACTACTGTTGCGACCTGTACAGGTTTACTGAAAAAATAAGCATGCACATATGCATTGCATTATCAATGTATATAGGGAGGATCTTGACAAATTTCAGATTATATAATGAAAAAAAACCAGGAAACATAACCCGAGAATCATAAATAGGGAGAAATCTTGACAAAGTGGTGACAATACCTTGATATGTCTCTGCTACCGTAGATCTTGCACTCAGCGATCATTTTCACAGATGGATTGTCCTTACAGAGATCCCAGGTTCAACGGTTTGCAGCTATCTGTGAAAGATACATTGGCCACACTTTCAAACTAAATCAAGAAAAAACAGAAAACAAATACAACCTGATCGCCATGTCCCCTCGGCGTGTACGGCTCCAGGCCTTCTGCGCCAGAGGCAGTGACACGTCCGCCCCGAGGTGCCTCGTCCCCTCCTTCTGCCGCGTCCGCCCCGAGGTAACTCCTTCCCTCCTAGGCCGGCGTCCCTCCCCTCCTTCTGTCGCAGAAGCGCCGTGTCTGCCCTAGCCCTCCTCCCCTCCTACGGCAGCGGCAACGCCGCGTCCGCCCGAGCGGTCCCTCAGCCCCGCCTGGTATAGTGGGCGTGAGGGCCTTCTGTCCCTCTTTTTCAATGGATGGCTAGGGTTTGTTGGAGGTCGGCAGGAGCAGGACTGCGGGCGGCGGCGCTGAGAAATGGAGGACCTAACGATTGAGAGGGGATCCCGTTTTTGAATCTGCATATTATTTTCTCCCCTATATAGTAGTAGTAGACTAGAGAACCCGGTTGATTCCAGCACGTGGAGCAACGTCCACGTCGCTCCGAAATCCCGTGGCTGTTTGATCTTCCATCGGATGGCTGCTATTTCTTGAAGCGGATTTCATGTGGATTCACAGAGCTCCTCTCGCTCGGCTTCTGTTCCGAATCAGCTCCGCCAAATATATTTTGAGCTTTCGCTTCTCATCTCCAGATTCTTCCCCTTTCCTTCTCACTCGCGTCTCTTCGGGCGTGATTGGTTGCTCCGGGGGAGGGGATCCGGGATGGAGGGCCGGTCCTGGGCGGAGTGAGACTGGCTGAAACCATACACCTAGGCGTGTTTGGTTGTAACTTTGAGAGTGATACTGGATGACAATGAGTTTGTTTATCTGCTTGCACCAATTTTAGGAATGAGCTGGTCCTCCTCCTTGTGTTTGGTTTGCAACATGGCACAAGGTGTGAGCACCCATGTATCACTTTGGTGAGGTTACTACCATTTTCATCCAAAACAAGCATAACAACATAAACATTACCTCAGATCAATTTGTATCATCATCAATTAAGACCTTGGAGCATAAGAGATATTACAAAATAATACAACAGTCAAACCAGCTATTAAACATCAAGAAATCGGTCCCAGTACCTCACAAGGTCGAAGTAAATTGATGAGTACATAGTTATAGGTTAATCATCACATGTAGTTCTTCCCACGTTTAACAATGTAAAAGATGAGCACCAGTAACATGAAAGACTGAACCATGCAAAGAAGAAATAGCCAAAATGGTTTGGCAACGACAGTGGCAGCAGGCTTCTCAAGAACTTTTTCATCTTCATAAGTGGTTAACAGATTGGCCTAAGATAACAGTTTTTTATTGGTTGACCTTGAGCTTTGAGCATAAGAAACACAAAAGGCAACATATTAATGGTAAGAAACAAACATGAAAACCAATAAGAACTAGACTAGAGTTCCAGTACCTCACAAGTTCAAGGTCATCAAGTTTTTGTAATCCAATACACATGACAGTTTAGTTATCATCATAGGCTTAACAAGAATATTAAAGACAATTACAAAGAGAATAGTTGGAACCGAGTGTCAAAAAAGCCATGAAGCCTTGGGACACATCCATCACCTGCAATCAGGCACTCTAGCCGAGGAGCAAGCAAAAATTCAGATAGGGATCATGCATTTACGGCGTACCACATATTTAGAAAAAAAAAAGTTAGCCATACCTCAGATCTGAGCGTGGAACTAGAGAAAAACAACAAGGAACAAGTAGATCAGGAATAGCAAGTCATAGATCTGAGTATGTAAGAACAAGAACCCTAGAATCATGGCACAACTCAAATAAAATCCGCACATAAATCAACAAAAGCAACGCACAGAGAGGAAGAGGAGAGAGACGAAGGTGAGGTATACTGTTGCGGCATCGGAGGACCACCATGAATCTGCCAATCAAGGTCGACTTCGGCGGTTAACCGAGATCGAGGGAGAGCAAGAGAAAAGACGCACCAGAGCAATGGAGGAAGGAGAGGCGCGAAACGTGAGGCTGTAACCCTAGCCGACTCCCGCGCTTGTTCGAAACATTCACGGCAAGCATCAAGTCATCCTACATTGAAAGAGGAGTGGAAATCGAAAAGACGGACACTTACATAACGGAGGATAGAAGAGGTACCGAGCGGCGAAAGATGCGAACACCACGGTGGAACGAGGCCACCCAGTAAACCGTTCGAGGACGGCCCGCTCCGGGCTACCAATCAGCCCCTTCGTCTCTCGCTCGCCCTCGCCCTCGCCCTCCGCTCCCTCGCGCCTCGCCTCCACCCCGCGCCGCCGTCGGCCGGCCCTGCTTTGGTCCATGCGGGCACCGGCGCTCACTGCCCTAGGGTCGATCCGGTTGTCATTCACTCCCATTGCTGCGACGGCGGAGCTTTTCTTCCCTTCGTTTTCCTTCTTCCTCGGGCTACGAAAACCCTAGCTCCCTCGCATAAGTCCGCCTGCTGCCTCACGCTCCACCTCCGACTGCGATAGCCTGCATTGGAGTCCTAGCTGTGGGTCTGCTCGGCGGGGGGCCCGTTGGTCCTCCAACGGCGGCGGCCCTGCCGGGCCTTCGCCGTGCTGCCTCCGGTCTTCTGAGGGCCGCAGGTGCCTCGATGGGTTTTCGTCGCTTGCTCCACCATCCTCGACGCGCCGCCTCCAATCACGCCGCCGTTCCTACGCCCGTGACATCCGGTCCGCCCACTCCACAGGCTGCATCCTTCTAGCTATTGGTGAGTTGCCTCCGGATGTCCCTATTCCCCCCTTCAGCCTTCATTGACGCTGTACATTGACGCTATATGTTCTTACCGGATCATATTGGTTATTTGGACTTAGCCAAAGTGTGTTGCTTACATGTTGTGTCTCAATGATTGTTCCGATTTCTTACCGGATCATTGATATTTAGCCACCAGTTCCTATATAATTTTCAGAGGCAAGGACAAGCTATCTACCCTTAAAGAGGTGCTCATAAAGGATATGTAGTATGTGTTTTTACCTAAAAAGAGCTCTCAGTACTTGGTCACCACCTTGCATCTTTATAATAATTTGTTTTTTTAAGTCGACATATGGGGGGAAAATGCTATTCCCATATTTTGCAACGACACAGAGCTCAAAGTAACCTTATGGGGTGCACAAGCTAAGGATTTCAACTTTGATAGTGTTCGTTGGCTGCTTTCAATAAAACCCTGTAAGTTCTCCTTTCACAAATATAGCAGCTCTGTACATTGTCTCCAGCATGTATATAACAACGGAGACTTGAACATGTGCTTCCACTTGGTTAACTACTTTGCACTGTAATTCTCATCTGTATTTTTTATGTGCTTATCACCACAACTTTGAATGCCCCTGTTTAAGTACTACTTATCTTGTAGCTCAGAAAGCAAGCCATCTATGTCCTTCAAAAATCTGTGCTAAATGACTAAGTAGATATCTCTCAAGAACAATTCTTATATATATTTTTCTTACATGTCAAACACTACATTTACCAGTTTCTATAGTCTATGGCCAGTTCCCTCGCAGTTGTGGGACTTATACTCTGTGCTCTTACTTAACTCTATGCGCTTACTTAACTCCATTATCTGCCGCTGTTAGCATATAATTTTACATTTATTATAACCTGACTCTCTCATGAAACATGGCACTTAGGCTACAATTTCTGTTGTATGCAAAAATTGCTCTGTTTTGTGGAGACTAAATACTTGCAATGTTGCTACATTTCTAAGGCACGATTATATATACTCATTTCAAATGGATACATATTATGTTCAGAACATGGAAACATTGAGACTAAATACTTGCAATGTAATGCCGCTACATTTCTGAGACATGATTATATATACTCTCATTTCCTTCCATCTTCCGTAGCTTCTGTGGACTCATCGGAAGGAAACTGCCTGGACATAAACTGCAGCAGTAACTCACAACCATGCCGTGAGCTCAAGTGACATGACACTGGATCAAGTTATGGTCATCAACTTGGTTTATGGCTCCATTTCATGGGCTCATCTATTGATGTATCGCCGCTAGGTGCTGGAATCAGCCGGGTTCTCTAGTCTACTACTACTATATAGGGGAGAAAATAATATGCGGATTCAAAAACGGGATCCCCTCTCAACCGTTAGGTCCTTCATTTCTCAGCGCCGCCGCCCGTAGTCCCGCTCCTGTCGACCTCCAACAAACCCTAGCCATCCATTGAAAAGAGGGACAGAAGGCCCTCACGTTCGCTATACCAGGCGGGGCTGCGGGACTGCTTGGGCGGACGTGGCGCTGTCGCTACCGCTGGAGGGGAGGAGGGCCGGGGCGGACGCGGCGCTTCCGCGGCAGAGGAGGGGACGGACGCCGGCGCAGAAGGAGGGAAGGAGTTACCTCGGGGCGGACGCGGCGCATCCGCGGCAGAAGGAGGGGACGAGGCACCCCGGGGCGGACGCGTCGCTGCCTCTGGCGCAGAAGGCCCGGAGCCGTACACGTCGAGGGGACATGACGATCAGGTTGTATTTGTTTTTTGTTTTTTCTTGATTTAGTTTGAAAGTGTGGCCAATGTATCATTCACAGATAGCTGCAAACCGCAGAACCTGGGATCTCTATAAGGACAATCCATTGGTGAAAATGATTGTTGAGTGCAAGATCTGCGTTAGCAGAGACATATCAAGGTATTGTCACCACTTTGTTAAGATTTCTCCCTATTTATGATTCTCGGGTTATGTTTCCTAGTTTCTTTTCCATTATATAATCTGAAATTTATCAAGATCCTCCCTATATACATTGATAATGCAATGTATATGTGCATGCTTACTTTTTCAGTAAACCTGTACAGGTCGCAACAGCAGTTGACTTCTATTTCTTATTATTTAATTTCAGCAATCACATGGCGAGTCATCAGGATGGGTAGCTCCCTCCTGGGCATATATTGCTTGAACAGTTTGCCAAGTACTACCCACTAATCATATATGGTTTATTATGTACTAGAAGGACCTGCCCAAGATGACAAACCTGGGCCGTTGTATCCTATCAAGTGCATATCAGGATGTGATTGAATCATATTATCAGAATCTGTATTTTGGTGGAAACTTCCTGCTATCTGATCTTTTTCTGAAGAAAGAAAACTCTATCCGTACAGGGGCTAGTGCCTTCAGTACACTACAGACCTTATTCTCTGTAGAACTGAAGGCACTGGCCCTTGTACGGATATAGAGTTTTCTCTCTTCAAAAACAAGATCAGATATCAGGAAGTTTTCACCAAAATGCAGATTCTGATAATATGATTCAATCACGTCCTGGTGTGCATTTAATAGGATATGACGACCCAGGTCTGTCATCTTAGGTCAGGCCCTTCCAGTACATAGTAAACCATCTGTGATTAGTGGGTGGTTCTTGGCAAACTGTTCAACCAATATATGCCCAGGAGGGAGCTCTCCATCCTGATGGCTCACCATGTGCTTGCTGAAATTAAATAATAAGGAAATAGAATTCAATTGCTGTTGTGACCTGTACAGGTTTACTGAAAAAGTAAGCATGCACATATACATTGCATTATCAATGTATATAGGGGGATCTTGACAAATTTTAGATTATATAATAAAAAAGGAACCAGAAAACATAATCCGAGAATCATAAATAGGGAGGAATCTTGACAAAGTGGTGACAATACCTTAATGTCTGCTATCGTAGATCTTGCACTCAGCAATCATTTTTATCAATGGATTGTCCTTATAGAGATCCCAGGTTCTGCGGTTTGCAGCTATCTGTGAAAGATACATTGACCACACTTTCAAACTAAATCAAATACAACTTGATCGCCATGTCCCCTCGGCGCGTATGGCTTCAGGCCTTCTGCGCCAGAGGCAGCGATGCGTCCGCCTCGAGGTGCCTCGTCCCCTCCTTCTACCGTGGAAGTGCCGCGTCCGCCCCGAGGTAACTCCTTCCCTCCGACGTCGGCGTCCTTTCCCTCCTTCTGCTGCGTTCGCCTTGGCCCTCCCCTCCCGCGTCCGCCCAAGCGGTTCCTCAGCCCCGCCTGGTATAGCGGACATGAGGGCCTTATGTCCCTCTTTTCAATGGATGGCTAGGGTTTGTTGGAGGTCGGTAGGAGCGGGACTACGGGCGGCGACGCTGAGAAATGGAGGACCTAACGGTTGAGAGGGGATCCCATTTTTGAATCTGTATATTATTTTCTCCCTGTCAACATAATATCGTCGGTAGTCCGGTATCCTACGAAGGTAGATTGATCGACAGAGATGCGTGTAATCAAGAACAAGAAGGCAATAGAGACGCAAGAGTTTGGCACGTCAGCGCGACGTAATGCCCTACTGTGGTCTGTTGGATTGTATTAGCTTCGTATGATGTTGTCTGTGTTTTGAGGGGGTCCCTGTCCGTCTTATATAGATTGAGGGGTAGGGTTACAAGTCGGTTAGATCTAGGAGATAACCGAAAAGTAATAACAGATTACAGGAATCATGGGATCGAACGTATCTTAACAGATCTTGTGGTATCTTCAGGATATCGCCCTTGATGTCTTGTGGTGCACGTCGAGCAGTGTCGTGCACCGTGTCGTCTTGTGGGCTGGACCGCCCCTAGGAGCGTAGCCCATGTAATCTGCCGTGGGTATCTGGGGTCGTACCCCCACAGCTAGTCTCCAAGCGCCTTGTATTCGCTGTGCAACGCCGTCTTGAGCTTGTCCGAGTAGGTGTAAACAAAGTCGAGCAGTCAGACTCATGGTACGACCACCATAATGAATCACCGAGCAGTTGTGGACCGTAGTCGACCAGTTTAACTGTCCGGTCGAGCACGGGCTTTCCTAAGTAAGGCTTGCCAGAAGGATGTAAGGAGCTCAAGTTCAAAATCAAAAATTTTCTTGCAATGTACCAAGTGTGCCCACTTAGAGTCCGACCACGAGAAAGGGAGATAGACTTCTTCAACTTCAGGAGGCGCGGAGTCTTCCAGACTGAAGAAAACACTCACTGCAAGGTGAAGTGTGCCCACTTAGTCCTCGAACCTGATAGTTGGTGACGTAGTCACGTGGTGCCAGGGTCTAAAGTAGAAGAAAAGTAGAAGACTAGCCGAGCAGGCAACCAGTCTTTGGGCGTAGCCCTGAAATGAAAAGCGCACATTCACCGCAAAGTGAAGTGTGCCCACTTAGTCACCGAGCCTGATAGTAGGTGACGTGGTCACGTGGTGCCAGGGTCAGAAACAACAGTAACCAGAAGAAAGTCCCCAGTGTGGTGAGAAGCCAAGTCATTATGGCCCTATTCGCTTGTCTTATAATCTGTATTTTTTAGCTTATTTTTTTAGCCGAAATAGTGTTTTTCTCTCACGATAAATCAGCCGGAAGAGTGTTTCGGCTTGTTTTTTAGCGAAGCGAACAGGGCCCATGATGACGTAGTCCCCGAGCCACAAGCGGAAATCTCGAATAAAGCAAATTGTGGAGAAAAAAATCGGAGTAACGGCTGTACAGTAGAAATTACTGAGCCTTGATGGTGTTGCGGAGAAGTCGGCGAATATTCGGTGTGCAGTTCTAAGTTGCGTCGAAAAATGGGCGACATGGGTCGTAGTTGCGCGAAAGCCCAGATAACGGCCCACCACGCCGCTTCGGGGAATTCGGAAAGGCGCAAATCATGGTGCGGTTTCCTAAAAACCCTTGAATGCGAAAAGTGGAGAGGGTGCCTTTATAACTGTGCCGCTGCACTCCGCGCTCCCACCTTTGCCACTTCCGCCACTTCGCCTTCCTCCTCAGCCCTCGCGCTCCCCGATTGGCATTCACACGCGCTTCCGCCGCTAGCCCTAATCCAGATCTGAGGGATGGCGTCGAAGAGGGGAGGTGGTAACCCGAAGAAGGCGGCCGCCGGGGCGAGCCGTGACAAGGAATGGGTGCCGTCACTCATGGTGGAGACGGAGCTCAACGGGATGGTGGAGGCGGGCGTTCTTCCTGACCGTGTTACCGCCGGATGGCGTCCGGCCGACGATGAGCCCTACTCGATGCCGCATACTAACGAAGTCGTAGTTTTCGAAGATTATTTCTGGCGCGGATTAGGACTTCCTGTTCATCCTTTCTTGCGCGATCTATTAGAGTATTGGGGAATGAGCCTGTGCAATCTGCATCCGAATACTATCTTGCATATTGCTGTCTTTATCCATTTCTGCGAGGCGTATCTTGGCATTCTTTCCCACTTCAACCTCTTCCGACACCTGTTCTGGCTGAAGAAGAAAGGCGGGGGCGGTTCCAGAGTGGCCGGAATGTCTAAATGGTTTTTGCGGCTGATGTAGTTTTGTTTGAGTGAAAAACACTGTATAATGATTGATAAGCCAGGCTAATAAGTTTAAACGAACAGGGCTGTGCTGACAATAAGGGTTGTGCTGACAATCTGTCTAAACTTAAGTTATTCATTGTTTTTTTTATTCCTTAAGTTATTCATTGTTAGTTTAACTTGGAACAAATCAAGATGGATTTATAAGAATTGTACCACCGCAGCCAATTTACCGGACCATGAGGGGAGTCACTGCAATTTGTTCAGGACTTCAGGTAACCAAGGTGAAAAACCTACAGAATAGGGATGATGGAATCGCAGGCGAGGAACCTACAGTGCATCCCGGATGGATCCCGCTTTATCCAGCACATTCGATTCGAACAAGCAGGCGAGGAACCTATCTGCAAGGTCCCGTACCACAAGCGCCATTCGCGCGAAAAGTGTCCCGCATGACGGCGTTACCTTGGGAATATGGTCACTTTGTGCCCTTTCCATAACAATATTCTCGAGCACCATGCATGTACCACCTACACGAGACCTCCCGGTAAGACATCATCATACAGCACGGACCTCCCGGACTCCCGGTAAGACACCATACAGCAAAGCTATGGTAGTATCATTTCAGCAAAATATACGTCCCTGGCGCACCAAAAACAGAAGTACAGACGCACCAAAGATCACAATTATTCTCTAGCGGGCTCACAGAACCCTCACAGCGGAAGCGGAATGCACATGAAAATTACAAAAGATGAGCTCAGTGGGAGTGATTCGGGTTGGCAGCTCCTGTGATATGTCCTTGGGAAAAACTGGTGCCGGCAAGCATCGCTTAAAGATCCTCAGGACCATTGACATCCTTGAGCGAGCAGAACCATGTGTCAGCGCCCACTAAAGCACAGCAGTTGGGAATGTCATATCGATGAGATGTTGTTTATACCTTGTTCTCAAGTACAGCTCCATCTGGAATCTCCAACTTCACTCCAGACTTGGCGGTGATTGTCACCTTGCCCTAGAGATAGCACCAACAATATGAATCAGGCACTATTGTATTCAGTAACACAGATGCCACAACTCAATGAGCCGGTGGTATGGAGTGGAATGAGCATACAAGTTACAAGACCAGAACAGACAGAAACATCTGACGAAATTTGCACCAGGTATTCAACATACAGTACCTAAGCGGCACATATGGCAACAAAGGAGAAAGAACCATACAATCACAAAGTTTACCTTGAGTGTAATTCCAGAGCCAAACCAGACATCACCAGAAACCTTCAAGCTGTCAAGCTCGACGATGCTGGGGATAGACTTGAACCGAGCAAGGAAACTGCCAACCTGTATTAAGGGGGGCATTCATCAGTACTTGCTGATCAATGATTTGACCAGTTGAAAAGAATGGTGGTTTTTACTGATCAATGGTTTATCAGCACTTCCCTAATATTAATTAATATAAACGGCAGGTCCTGCTAGTTTATGTTAAAAAAATGGTTTCATCAACACATTACTTTGTGAAGGAACATTCTCAATGCTATTGATGGAACTCTATTATTAAAGATATCTTCATTATCTTGGAGACAAACTGCTTTACCTTCTTGAATTCAGGTCCAAGCTCAATCGAAGGGTTAGCTGGATTCACTCTGGCTGGGTTGCGGATGACATAGCCATCAACCAAGGTGTAAAGATCAGACTGTGGAAACAAAAATGAGCATATCATTGAGCCATCAACAAAATTGAACTTAGAACCAGGCTTATTATGATATGAAACTAACAAAACATTGAGATGCATCCAGAAATACCTGCACAAGCAACAAATCAGATGTAGCCTTCACTGGGAGAAACCTTGAGCGGGGAACATTAATTCCAATCGCTTTGTCGAAGAACTAGTTAAAGGTAACAAAAGCATTAGAGGACGAATACAAGGAAAAAATGGAACAAAACTGAGTACTGGGACAGGGAGTTGTTTGCATACCCGAATAGCTGCACCAGCTGCAGTTTCGAGTTGAAGGACTTTCACACCATCAACTTCCTGTAAATGCCAACTTCTCAGTATAAGAACCCAACACGGTAATAGCACTCAACAAAGAATCTGACTGATGCACTACAATATAAATGCTATGGAATGGATATCATAAAGATTCAGATAGTTGACATACCTTAGGGTTTGGAATAATTTCCATCTTAAGTGCCTCAGCCTCTACGAGTCTCTTGATAGCTTTAAGGTTCACCCACCTGTTGGGCAAGAACTGTTAGATAAAGATAGACTTTTTTCCCTTAAAAGGCAGATAGGCCAGGTTTCTTACAAGTTGTTAGTGTTGAATATCTTAAACTTATCGATCGATTTAAACTCATTCACCTGGTAGAGATACAAGAGAAATAGAAGGTTGTGTTAGCTCTTACTACAGAAGGCTGATGAAATCATAGAACAGATTATAAAACTTAAGTAACGCAGAAACAGCTACATACATGCTCATCAGGTACTTGGGCAATCTCCAAAAGCTGCATAATTATCATAAAATGAATCAGTATCATCTTATGCTAGAATCCCATAATGAACAGGAAATAAGCATAATTGTCTGCCATAAATACAAACTTCAAACTTCTGAGTACTATTAAAGGCTCAAAACCTCTCTTTGATGCTGAAACCAGTAACAGATGGCAATAAACTAGCAGAGTGCAGAGGAATTATTCAAGTTGATCAACGGACAAGTGTACCTGAACTCTTCCTTCGTAAGAGATGAGAGTACCGCCCTTAACATCAGCCAGCGTCTTTGGAGTAACCTAGAATAAATACAGTTCTTGAGTTTTAAGTTGCACAAACTCAACAGCAGTATAAACAAGACATTCTTGCATACCTCCATGCAGTACTCGTTCTGGTTATTGATCAGATGGTTTAGGATCTCTGTGCTGATTAAGGATACAATTTTCAATTCAGAGCACACAGCAATATTAAGTATTAAAGCAGGAAATAAATTATGCAAATTTGATCATTCTATATGGATACTGATGTCGACTATAGCACCCAAGTTGTCTGAGTTTGCAACGAAGACGTACTCCTTGCCCTGATATAGAGGGTTGGGAAACAGATTAGCAAAGCAACAAGATAAATGCTCAGTTAAGCTATCAGTGTACTATTGTGGTTTCAATTATTAGTCCATAAAAAGCTTCTGGAAGTTGCATAGCTATTTCAGTTTATATTTCTCAGGAAGAAAAGAGAAACAACCTCAATATTCGATTGCCTCAGAAACAAGCTTGCCTTTTATTTTGTACCAAAACTTGCACTCTCTTTACATAGAAAGCATTGAAGGGCCTCAAACAGTGAAATATGATTTATGAATCACGCACAACAATAGTACATTGTAAAGGAATATAACTTATCCTTTCATGAAGTAACCCTTCGTAATGTAGAAGACTACAGCAATTAATATTTAAGTGCAATATAAACCTAAAAAGATTAATATCTGGAAACCATAGAGTACAAAATCAGTTTCCAGATCACTGATGCTTGCCAACTACAGAGAGAAGCTTAATGTGACTTCTGCTTACCTGAGCCAATAAGATGTCAAGTTTTCCGCTGTTATTCAAAGAGGGGAACACATCACCATGGCCTGGAGGATACCTTTCACATAAAAAATCACAATAATCAGATGGGGCTATTGAATTTATGAAGATATGCTATAAATAAAGTATGGTTCAATCTTTTTTTTTTAAAGTAATATGGTTCAAGCTATATCTAAAAGCCTTCAACATAAATAATCCAACAAGCAAAGTGAGATTCCATTGGGAGCAGTCATTGGAAGAATATTTTGACTTTTATAATAACCTAAGAGGGAAAACTAACCAGCCATCCTTCCCAGATTTCCCTTTGCTTGGAAGTGGTAAGAAGTCCTCAGTGACAATGCGAGGATACTGGCTCTGTAGAAGACAATGCAAATTTATCAGCTAACATTGCTTGCCACTCCAAAATGGCATATAATTGAAATATAAGTGGCTGAAGTATAACAAAAACAGGCCGCAAACCTGATTGAAAGTATGAATTTCAATGTTGGAGTTGGAATACTTCTCAACAATCTTCAGGGAAGAGAAAAGGTAAGTGGCAAGCATGTTAGTACAAGTCTAGGACTCATCATTTAGTGAACACAAAAGCATGTTAGTACAGTTCTAAGAACTCGTCAATTTAATGAAGACAAGCAAAGGGGATACGGAACCTTCTGTGTGTCATCATGGGTGTTGAAAGAGTTCATCAGAAGTAAAGGGACACTGCATCCATACTTCTTGTTCAGGGACTGCAGAGACATGTAAACTAATAAAGCATAGACCGATACTGCCATATCCAAACAGTAAGAAAAGATGTTCAGGTTAATGAAGAATACCTCAATTTGAATCACAATAAGGTCAAGGAATGTGAACCCATTGCGGACTTCAATGACAGACCTGCAATCCATACGAATCTAGTTGTGCTAACTGCTCAAAGATGAAGGAAGAGCCATAAATCCATAACATCTCAAGGATCATGCATAGCAGCACAAATAACTAACTAATTGATTAAAAACTGTATCAGGTGACTAACTGCGGCTATTACCTATCAAAGCTGTCTCACTAGATTAAGTGAACAATGATATGCCGGGAAGCCTTATGACGCATAATTAACCAACAATTCAATTACAAATGTGTCAGAATGTCGATGCACTACTAGTTGAGGCACTAAGAACACTACATAAGAAAGTAATACAGGCAGCTGCAGCACATTAGGAGGGAGCAGATAAACAATTTGATCACCTTATCACATCAAAACAACATATGCACACAGCCACTCATCAATTCACTGATTTTGAAGAATGGAAGGAGGTCTAAACCTATTGGAATCTCAACACAGAGAAAAGGGACAACAGTATGAGCATTTGAAAGTGACAACTAAAGTATTCCATTCCCATATTCTTCCAGACCACAGACATTGAAAGCTCCACTGGTGGGGCCAATAAAATAGGACAGTTCATACTATAACAATGATACAGTACAATATGACATTTGGGCATGCACACCAAAATCCAAAGAACAAGGCAATTGTGGTACTTGTTTAATCATTTGCGCCCATTAGAAAAAGAAACCCTTGTACCAACTACAAAACTATAGACCAGGAAACTAACGAACAAAAGTAAATAACCCAGAAACGAACAGCTTGGATAATAAATATTACAGTATATTATTAGTGTTCTACCAAAAACGATGTGCAGGAAGATCAACACTAGTTTTCCGTGTTGCTCAGAACATGTATGTAATGAACAACGACACAATCCACATATTCACAGGCTAGCTAAAGAAAAATACAGTTTCTAGTCTCTTCATAATTCAAATGAAGCTATATACATGATCCAACATATGAGAGCCGGTAAAATTCAGCTGACAGTAGTGGAGAGGATGGAGGTGCACTCACTTGGGCCCAGTGCAGCCCATGGTCGTCCCGAGCCCTCCGTTAAGCTTGAGCACAACGAGCTTGTCCAGCAGCTTCTTCGTCTCCTCGAGATCTACCTCACAGAGAAACGATCCAATCAGTGTTCACACGAAGTGTGTAAAAGACCCCCGATCGGATCCACCCGCAACAACCACCACACTACACTTAACTAAGATCAAATCGGAACGGGCGATCATACCTTCGGGAGGCGACGCGAGGGTGTCGTACGGCACCACCACCTCATCGGTCGGGGTCTGGATCTTGCTCCACTCGATCTGCTCCGCCTCCCCACTACAAAACGCCACAGCCCAGATAACTCAACTGACGAGTCGATGCGCACAAAGCAATCATACGGAGCGAATCTGCGGGATCTACTTACCTGAGGTAGCGTGACACGAGGCTGATGAACCCGGCCTTCTCGTTCTCGCTGCACGGAAGACCCACTCAGAAATCAGCAAAAATGGAAGGCGAAGCGATCGGCCGGCGAGATCTACTAGTGCATAGGGGAGTGGAGTGGGGGAAAGGGACTCGCCTGATCTGGTCGAGCTTGGCGACCTCGGCGCGAAGCTTGTCGAGCTTCTCGTCGACCGACACCGCGGCGGCAGCGGCGGCCATCGTCGGGGTTCGCGAGGCTTCGAAAGTAAAGGACGGGAGGAGATGTCAGACGAGCGGAGGGAGTGCGAGCGAGGCGGGGTGTGGTGACTGTGTCGTGTGCGGGAGGGAGCAGGAGCGCGGGTTTTCTTTATAGCGGCCGCGGGTTTCCGTCAGGTGCCGTGACGGAATGTGCGGCTGGGGGTGCCGGATATGCCGCGCGTGGTCACGGCGTCTGCCACGTGGCGCGACGGGAGGGTTCCGGCCGTGCGGACCTCGGGGGTGTTGCCGTGTCGACGCTCCGCTTGGCGCGGGGGCCGCGTGCGTGATCCGTCGGCGCCGCGAACGGGATCGGGGATGGCGCGGCGGCGCTGAGCTGGCCGTCGGTTTCGCGTGGGCTGGACGCGGAGGGACGGCGTGTCATTACCCATTAGGCTCCGTAAACCAGTCTTTTTCGGAAGCTATACCATCATGATTATGTTATCTTTTCTTAATGCTGTCATGGAGATGTGCAAGTAAAATTGGATTCGATCTGTTAACTGAATTATCGTGGGCGCCGTGGTCTGGTAATGCTGTGTGACAAGTGCGGAAACATTGAACGCGACGCAGTTTATTACTACTACTGCGCCTTCGCTAGTAATACTCTCGTTCGTTTGGCTGAATTTAGCTGAAAAACAGTGTTTCGGTTGAATTGCTGTGAGAGAAAAATACTATTCTGGCTAAAAAATAAGCTGAATTATAAGGTAAGCCGAACGGGGTATAGTAATATAGTTTGTTAAGAAAATGCAGTAATGTACTATAGTCCTTAACTATAGTTAACTATCCTTTTCAAATCAAAGAAAAGTTACTGTTCTAGTACTAGTTACTTGTATATGAGGTGTCTGTGCGTGGAGGATCGAGTGTGCACTTGTGCTGCATCTAGTCTAGGTGTAACGCATACAGGTGGTACAGCTCGTGCCGCGACCACGTTTCAGGTTCCAGCCATACATCATGGTGCCATTGGGTGTCAACGTGCGCTTCTAACAAACTAATAATTGCACGGCGTGGTCGCAGAAAGGTGCATGTTTCACCAAACTGACGTTCCATTCAAATCTAATAAATATCATTATTTTTATACTGTGTGTGTCGGTGCACGCAAAAGGGTGGTGCACAGCCTTCAGTTTTCAGGCATGAAAAATAATACGAGTGGTGCAGAAGCAATGTTTGTTGCTGTTGCCGCTGCAACAAAACTATCGTAGCGCAAGATGCATCAGAGAGTGGCCCTTAATTTTTTTTTAAATGGTGTAGCGTTGGTTACTCTCACCTTGGCGATTTGCCGATTCATATCTGACACACACCAACATACAGGACCACCGATGCATGAAACCAAGGCCATGTTCCACCAAAATCCAAACTTTGGTACTATGTAAAAAGAAGATTCTCCGTCACATCAAACTTGCGGTACATGCATGGAGTACTAAATGTTGACGAAATCAAAAACTAATTGCACAGTTTGGTTGTACTTTGTGAGACGAACGTTTTGAGCCTAGTCAACGTTTAGATAATTATTACCAAATACAAACGAAATACTACAGTGCGCTACGGGAATGAACAGTAAATCTGGCGAACGCGGCCTCAGCCGAAAACGAGAAGCCCTGCAGTGATGACTGATGAAGCACACTCACCTATATCTGCGCCCGTTGGAACTCCACCCCTGGATCTCCAAACACTTGTGCACGGTGGTGCTCTGTTCTTGGCCAGCGGCGCTCTGATGACCCGGCGAGCCTGCTGCTCCTGTCTCCTGGAGCTCCTGCCCCTTGCGCCCAGCTGAGTCACATTTGAGGGTGAAGGCGAGCAGAGGTGAGACCTTTCGGTGCTTCTACGGACGGGGTCGGGGACACCCAAACAAGCTGTCGAACAGATCATCTCACGCTGCTGCGATCGCAGGACGTCCTTTTCCTCTCCAAAGGACCATGCAAAGATTGCCCTCGGTTTCTTGCGTTTCCTCATGCCAACGTTGCCAGGCGAAATAAAATCCAAAACAAAATAACAAAACAGCATGTGTGCAGGCATGGCTGCATGAGCTTGCTGAGCAAGCTTTAGTCGTCTTTTGGATCTCCAAACAGCATGCTTCTACACAACTGCAGCAGCAACTCAGGCGTCAAGCATGGGCCTGTGTCTTTACTTCTTTAGGATATGATGGGACAAGCAACAGCTGCGCTTGTGTGGGTGTTGAGATGTATGTGGATCTTGCTTAAAAAGTGAACTTTTGGTGATCCTACCGTGTAAGCTGCATTCTGCGGGAGTATTTGGTACATTTCAGAGTTGTATATGGAACTTGTCCCATACTCCATTACTCCCTTATGCATTAGCTAGTTCAGCTGTGAAGTGCAACAACAGAAAGATCATTGGGAGGAAAAGAGATCGCCACGTTTTCCCGTGCCACTTGTGTGCTGGACTCAGGACAAATTACAATCTCCTTTCAGCACCTAATGATCGTGTTAGCGTCTTGAACGTATGTTCGTGTGATCATGGCACGCACTGTACGTGTTTCCAAGGAGACGTACGATACAAGTAAAGTCCTTTTTTTTCTCCGTTCGCTTCGCTGGAAAAACAAGCCGAAACACTGTTCCGGCTGATTTGTTATGAGAGAAAAGCACTGTTTCGGCTAAAAAAAACAAGCTGAAAAATACGGATTATAAGAGAGTGCCTTTGTTAGCTGCGTACTGGCTTTCCGGTATCTGATTGGGAAGCAGATCTGTTTGATGACCGATGAAGAACGTTTTAGCCACGTAGACATACAGGATGCCTTACATGAGCTTTTGGCCAGATGTAACTACATCAGAACAGTGGTGGAGCGTGACATTGAAACAGGGGAGGAGGGCAGTTGGCCAAGCCTTTGTTCACTGCTTCCACTCGCTCAAGTCATAATCCTATTTGGACAAGAAACTTCGGATGTTATTACTAGTCTTCCAGGTGCAGGCCAAGATATTACTTGTTGGAAATTATCTTCTGATGATGCATGTTCTATTAGGAGTGCTTACAAAATGCTAGTAGCTGACGAACCAACAAATAGAGTACCTAGTAAAATTTTGTACATTCTTCAACAGGTATGGGAGGACAAAACGATCCAGCCAAGAGTCAAGACATTTGCTTGGAGATTGCTTAGACTAGCCTTAGGCACTACAAATCATCTTCACAGGATCAGTGAAAACCATCTTTTCTTTGAATGCAACTTTGCTAGGGCAATCTGGTTAATTAGGATCGGCTTTGGGGCTTAGGTCAACTGCACTACCTTGGTCAAGAAATGGGTTGCACCTGCAAATCGACACCATCCTGCAGCAACCACAAGCCACGATAAGTTTGTTTTTTTTTTCAAATATGTGGTGCTTGTGGAAATCTAGAAATGATCACAAGTTCAAAAAACAACCATTGGTCAGTTACAAGAGTGCTTCACGAAGTCATTGCTATATACAGAGCTCACCTCGCCAACGGACTCCGCGCCGTGTGCCTCGGTGCCTCCAGCGCCGGCGCGACGCGCCCTCTGCAGTAGCGCCGCCCCACCTATGGCCATCTCCTTCTCCGGCGCTTCACCCTCGCGAATCTCCCACAGCAGCACCCACCACACCTATGGCCCTGTGGCTCCCGCAGTAGCGCCGCCCCACCCGCGGCCATCTCCTTCGCCAGCAACTCACCCTCGCGCATCCCCCACAGCAACACCCACCGCGCCTGCGGCCCTGTCCCTCGCGCGGTAGCTGGACCCCATAATCATTGTGTAATTATTTGTCAAAGTTTCTCGATTCCTCCCAATAAAATCGCATATTGGACGTAGTTACCACTACCGGAAACAGAGACTTTGCCGAGTGCGAAATTCTTTACCGAGTGTTAAAAATCGGACACTCAGCAAAGAATTACACTCGATAAAGAGTTCTTTGTCGAGTGTCGGGCACTCGGTAAAAAAATGCACTCGGCAAAGGATTTCTTTGTCAAGTGCCAGACTCTCGGCAAAAGTGCGGTACTCGGCATAGGATGACCCGCGTAACGGTGTTCGGTCATGTCCTTCTTTGCCGAGTGCCTGCTGTTAGGCACTCGACAAAGATTTATTTTAAAAAAAATATATTCATTGCCGAGTGTACTAGATCTGGCACTCGGCAAAGATTTAAATTTTTTTTAAAAAATTCTTTGCCGAGTGTCTCAGATCTGGCACTCGGCAATTTTTTTTTAAAAAAAATACTTTGCCGAGTGCCCCTGGCACGGCACTCGGCAAAGTTTTTTTTTATTTTTTTTTTGAAAAATACTTTGCCGAGTGCCCTTGGCATGGCACTCGGCAAAGATTTAATTTTTTTTTAAATGTCTTTGCCGAGTGTCCTGTGAAGGCACTCGGCAAAGAGGAAATTTTTGAAAAAAAATTCAAAACCCCCTTTGCCGAGTGCCTTATTCGTGGCACTCGGCAAAGACTCCCTTTGCCGAGTACCATGCCCCGGCACTTGATAAAGTTTTTTTTTTGTTTTTGGCCTCCAAATTTTTTGTGCAGCCCTTTTAAAGCACCAGGAACTCCTAGTTAGAATTTGGGGATTTTTTATGGCTTTTTGATATATTTAGTTACTTTATTTCATTTACTTGAATTTTTTCGAAAAATATAATTTTGAACTACACGTGGTACGAATAATGAAATTTAATGATTCAAAAAATGATAGTCATGTTACTGAGTGTAGTGTGAGGCCGTATCCAGGAACGGACCCGAAATTTCGGACATCTTGTTCACGAAACATGACCGCGAACTTATGTGCGAAGTGTTTTTAAATTCTATAAAAAGCAAATAAAGTCCGAAAATCATGAAACTTGTTGAGATGTCGTGATATCATATATGGAGGCTATGATAAGGTTTGTAAGCATCGTACGTGACAACGTGCACGAAATCTTCTAAAATTACATGGCTTGATATATTCTTCTGCATGGATTGATATCCAAATTACATGGCTTCTTGTCGGTGTTTTGGAACCGGGGGTCCCTCAACCAACGAGTGAATTTGTGCTGCGTGCCCCTAATACTGGATGGTGATGCAAAGAGACACAAGGTTTATACTGGTTCAGGCAATCGAGGCCCTATGTCCAGTCTGAGAGATCGATCTTCTGTTCCTTGCACCAGAGTGCTCGTAGTAGGGGGTTACAAGCTAGGTGAGAGAGGGAGCTAGCCCCAGGTCTCGGCGAGGGTGGTGCGGGCTGCTTGAGGCGTTGTTCTCAAGCAGCGTAGAAGTATGTAGTTCTATCGGTATGTTCGTCTTTCCTCTCCTCCCTCTAGAAATGGCCCCGGTCCCTCCCTTTTATACTCTAAGGGAGAACAAGGGACGTCCATACATAGCGCTCTATAAATGGGGGTGGCGTGTCCGAGCCCTGTAGCCGGCCATTGTTGTGGTATGGTCGATGGAGTGGCCCCGTCCTTGTCGTGCAGAAGTGACGCGCCGGTCATACTTGATCTTGTGCGTCGTGGGGCTCCAGTACAGCTTGATGCAGGACATGGCGGGCGACGTGCTGGTCATCGTGCGATGACGTCATAGGGAGCTGTGGCTCTGCAGATGCCGAGGCCGA